>NC_056457.1:20566038-20866038 GCF_018296145.1 Oncorhynchus tshawytscha | reverse complement strand
GAATCCAGGATTGTTTTATTTCAGTAATATTCAGACTTAACCAAACAGACTGTCCTCTTCTTGTAGTCATAGAGAATGTATATGGAGTACTGCAAGAACTGGAGCAAGTTGCAAAGGTTGCCATGGATACACTGGAGTGTCGCATCGAGAGAATCCTACAGGCCATGTCGTCCACTGCCCTGCTGGTGCTGCCCGAGGATATGCCCGTCTCATCCCAAAACTTTCATAGCCAGGCTGAGGACACTGTGAGGTCTGCTGGGAAGGCACTGAGCATGTGAGTGTTGACTGAGCTCTACAAATTATACAGAAAGGTCAATTATGCCTATGTTTGGTTAGTCCAATATGTGAAATCTTAGTGTCATTACATGGTTTGATATGGACTTGCAACAAGTGACCAAGAGACAAAGGAAAATAAAGGATTGGAGTTTTCAGAATAATCGTCTCTCTATTACCATTACCAAAAACCGCATCATTGATCAAATCATCAGGGTATCATTGTTTGAAACATTTGCTCAGTTTCACTTCAGCTGTTTATCTTGATTTCACTGCAGCCAAAGTAAACAAGTGGAAATGTCTATGTACGAGATGACTGACGAGCTGAAAAAGAGGATGACGCCAGCAGAAGTAGTCAACCTAAAGGTGGGTTAGTGTGACTGACTCGGGGAACAGCGCAAGTTTTCAGGTCTCAGGACAAAGTTACTTTTCACACAAGTGTGGTTCAAGAAACCACCTCTGTTACATTAGCAGTAAACGCACAACTACACCTGTCAACAATGATAGAGCCTTTGTGTAACGCCTGATTCAGGGGTCTCTCCAGTGTCTACACCCGGATGCTAAACAGAAGACACGCTGCCAGTTGTGTCTAGCCTGTTGCTTTTACAACCTGATGGCTCAGCTGTGCCAGAGGAACACAGAGGCCCTGGTCAAAGGTGAGATTTCCAATTGTTCTTTTACCTATCCATCGGGGTTGGGATCAACTCTGTTTTAATCAAACCAAGACATTAATTCAAATGCAATAATTCAATGAAAACAATATACATTGGCAATAATAGTTAGTTGCTTTTGACTGAGTACCAAAACTGCCCTAAACTGACGTATGTTTTCCTATAATCATTTACATTTTCATAGCTACAAGGTCATCCCTTGATTCTCTGAGGCGAAGGCTTCATGTGGCGAGTTCCAAGTACCAGTCGTCCTCGTACCTGAGTCGAGCACAGGTCCAGGTTCCTCTCTTCGAGGCCTCTATTCAGCTGGCCATTCCCAACATCGTCCTCAAGCCCAGTCTAGAGGACATCCAGGTACTCCTTGACACATTTAAAGAAATAGTCCAAAGTAAAAGTTTATTGGCAAATTGGATAGAAAAGATTAATGGAAAATATATATATTTAAGTCTATTTTATGTTATGAATATACACATTAGTGGGTTTATTGCTCTCTTTTCAATATTCAATTCTTTTCCACTGATAAATCACATAGTATGGTGGCATTGTCCTCTGTCTTTGTCCCTTGCTTGTGTCTCACAGAGTACTGTCAACAAAGTTGTGAACATTGTGCTGTCTATGGCTACAGACATCCCACTATGGACATTTTCCCATCTACATCACAAGCAGCTTCAGGTAGGCTTGCTATCTGGTCGATGTATCTGCTGCTTATTACGTCTGCTGTGTTGCCTTGGACTTTTCTGCTCTAACCCTGTGAATATTTCTTATTGTTCTATATTTGATGAATTTGTACCTTTTCTCCATATAGTGTGTTTTATTTATTTTTAGTGGTATTGTGTGTTGTCCTGTTCACTGTTGGCCAGGTCGTATTGTAAATGAGAATTGGTTCTCAATTGACTTATCTGGTTAAATAAAGGTGGAATAAATAAATAAAATAAATAAACTAAAGATTCCTGAATGGTATTACTATCATGTTTTTATCTTATAAATATTCCTACCTTAAATATTGTTGAGAAATTGAATGTAAGAAGTGATCCAAATTGGGGTCTTTCCCTGTGCCCCTCCCCAGGCAGAGCAGGCTGCAGTCAGGGACGCTGGGGACGACGGCCCCCTGACCAAACAGCTGGTCCTCAAGCCCCTGGACCGGCAGCTGGCCGAGCACAAGGACGTCACCAAGGCCGTCATCCAGCTGGGTTCCATCGTGTCCTCCCTCAGGACCGAGGCCGGGGATGTACTGCAGGAGTTCCATCACTTCTCCACCCTGTGGAATCAGGTCTGCTGGGCTGGAAATGTTAGCGATACATAAAAGAATGCTGGTGGCATCATCTTTGAATGATCCATTAGTATTCAAGTTTTACCAGAGCCAGGATGTACTAAGCCAAGAATGAAAGAGAGAAAGACACTATGTCGATGAATTGATGTACTGTATACAATGATTTGATATGATTTGATCATATTTGACCATTCGGATCTATATAACATGACTCGTATTGTTCTCCCCAGGACCCAGAGGAAGAAGTGAAAACCTTCCTGGAGACCAGTCCATCCCTCCCAGCGTTCAGCACTCAGATTTCCTCCTACTCTGTTAGTGACATTCACTCATTGTTTTACATATTGGATGGTTGTCATTAGATTTTGATCTGTTTGATGTGTTACTTGCTCACCTCATGCAGAAAATGGAAGCTCAGATTGACAGCTTGCCAGCCTCCTGCACTGTGGGTTCAGTCCTGTTCCACACAGAACACCTTAAGCTCTCCCTGACCCAGGAGTGCCGTGCCTGGAAACGGGCCTTTGGAGCTGCGCTGAACAGCCAGGCCTCAGCCGACATGGCCGACATCTACTCCTTTGTGGACGGCCTGACCAAGAGGCTCCAGAGGCCTGTCGAAGACCTGGAGGACGTTAGGGGAGCCATGGCCTCTCTCAGGGAGGTCAGAGAGGCAGAGATCCGGATAGACGCCACCATCGGCCCCGTGGAGGAGTCATTTGCCCTGCTCAACCGCCATGAGTTGATCTTCAGCGACGGGAATGCAGAGAAAGTGGACGGGCTGACGTACGCCTGGAGGAACCTCAATGCAATGGTGGGTGGAAAATGTCATGTATTTCACGTCACATTTTCTCACCTGACATTTTATTGTTCCTCTATTCACTTGTCCCGTGTGGAGTTTCTGATGCCAAACATTCTCTTGAGCTCTGCTTGACTTGTCAATCACCTTGTAACCCACTGAGGCAAAATATAAGAAAAGGAATTTGGAATTTGATGAAGTTTAAGACTCACGTACATCGACTGTGGTGGTTGTTGCAGCCAACCAAGACATATATTCTGTACATATGGCAGTAGAGGGCAGCAAACCACTGAGTATGTGACCAACATGCCCTTCTTGCTCTCTCTCAAGTGTGAGTCAAAGATGGTGGATAAATGAAGACCGTTTACCATTTATATTTATGTCACGGTTCCTGTCTGCTTTAAGGCCCAGTGCATTTAAAAACATGATTTTCCTGTGTTTTATATATATATTTACACACCATGCGGTTGGAATAATACTGTGGAATTGTGAGAATTATGATAATGCCGTTTTAGTGTGAGAGCTGTTTGAAAAGACCGCCTGAAATGCCCACCTCTTTTAGTGGGATGGATTTTTGGCCTGCCTGGTGACCAGTCAGTAAATTAGTTAGACTAAAAATAAAGAGTTCCAAACTTCTCTGCCAGCTTGACCATTTTCATTGAAAACAATCACAGGAAGGTATTTCATTGTTACCCAGAAATGATTTGATATTGAGATATAAACAGCTGCATTGGACCTTTAAGGGCTGGCTCTCCCATAGGCACCAATGCTTTAGCAGCTTGATCTGGTCGGCTTAGTTCATTATCTGTAAATTAATCAGAAAAAAGGAGCAAGTGAAATGTCTCACTTCCTCTTCCATCTCTGTTTGAGCTGTGCTCTGTATCTGAAACCAAAACAATGTCCATCAAAAGGTGATGGAAACCCAAAACACCCTGGTGAAGATTCAACCTGCCATGAAGGCAGACCTACTGTCAGGCGTAGAGACCTTCCAGAACTCTGTCCAGACCTACTACTCAGATTATGACAAAAGGTAGAATACAGTTATATTTTTCATTCAGACATTTTGCTCAATAGTTGATAGATTCCTGTAATCCACATGCTTTATGTTCATCAAGTGGCCCTGGAGTGGAGGGGTTGACCCCAGATGAAGCCAGCGACAGACTGCAGAGCTTCCAGGCCCAGTTCAATGAGCTGTGGAGAAAATATGTTACCTACTCTGGAGGGGAGGAGCTATTCGGCCTCTCAGTTAACGGTGACTATTCTCACATTTATATCCACATTGAAATACACTGTTTCCTGGACCCATATTTTACATATCCTTGGACTTCAAAACACTTTCAATGGAGATTCAGGACTAGGCTAATATGGCTAATATCTCTCATTAACAGAATATCCCGATCTTCAGAGAATTAAAAGAGAGCTGGGTCTTTTGTCAAAACTTTACACGCTCTACAACTCTGTCACTGAAAGTGTCACTAGTTACTATGATATCCAATGGGCTGACCTAAACATAGACAAGATCAACAATGAACTACAGGATTTCCAGAACAGGTAGAATCCCATGGACTGTGATACATACATGTCAATATGCTGTATTGGAAAATAATCTAAACGATAGATAAGTTAAAATTGAGTTGCTGACTAATCCTTGTGAACATTGTGATTACTCTATTTTTCCACTTTCCATAAGAATCCGGAAACTTCCCAAGGCGTTGAAGGAGTGGCAAGCCTTTAGTGACCTGAAGAAGACAATCGATGACTTCAACGAGACGTGCCCCCTACTTTACATGATGGCTAACAAGGTGAAACAATACCTTTAATTTAATCATCTACAACTCATATTGCTTTTCCTGACGTTTGTCCCTTTCAATCCCCTCTCCCTTTCAGGCGATGATGTCCAGGCATTGGAGCCGCCTGAGTGACCTCACAGGACACATCTTCGAGGTGGAGTCGGAGAGCTTTGCCCTCAGAAACATCATGGAGGCACCACTGCTCAAATACAAAGAGGATATTGAGGTACTATGTCACCAAATCCCCTCACCAAAATGGGCAAACAATATACTTGTAAAATAAAATTAGGTGTGCTGTGTTTATCTGGACAGGATGTGTGCATCAGCGCCGTGAAGGAGAGGGACATTGAGGCCAAACTGAAAGATGTAATGGCAGAGTGGAGCAGCCACACACTCACCTTTGCCCCCTTCAGGAACCGGGGGGAACTGCTACTGAAGGGTACTGACACTGCAGAGAAGGTGGCCCTCATGGAGGACAGTCTGATGGTGCTGGCCTCGCTCATGAGCAACCGGTAGGTACCACCACATCCTCATGTCTGATTTGATCGACTGGATTTCGAACCCAGGTACCACAATATTAGTAATCAGACATGAATTCGGAATTGAATTCAATGTTTACTGTATCTCTTCTAGGTGACCATACAGATAGTTGTCGATGGCGACAGGTAGCCTAGAAGTTGAGATGCAGGTAGCGTAGCGGTTTCAGAATTGGGCCAGTAACCGAAAGGTCGCTATTTTGAATCCCTGACCCGACAAGGTGAAAAATCTATCTGTGCCCTTGAGCAAGGCATTTAACCCTAATTGCGTCAAGGTCACTGTTGATAATGGCAGACTCTGGCTGTGACCCCACTCTCCAAGGGTGTCTCGGGGAGAGTGGGATATGCAACAAAAAAACACATTTCCAATTCACACATGTATTAATACCCACTGTACATGTGTGAAATTATACTTTTCCAGGTATAATGCCCCATTCAAGCCTTCCATCCAGCAGTGGGTGCTGAAACTGTCTAACACCACTGAGGTCATAGAGAAATGGTTGACGGTTCAGAACCTGTGGATCTACCTGGAGGCCGTATTTGTCGGAGGGGATATCGCTAAGCAGCTGCCCCAGGTCAGAACAAGCTGAACCATGCTCTGTTTACCTGTTGATTCACTATTGTTTCACTTGAATGTAGATTCAATTGGAACTTAGTGTGGATTCCAGGCTATTCAAGTAAGGATATGGCCACTAAATCTGTCCCATATAGGAAGCCAAGAGGTTCCAGAACATCGACAAGTCCTGGCAGAAGATCATGCAGCGTGCCCACGAGGTTACAGGTGTGGTGCAGTGCTGTGTGGGGGACGAGACCCTCAGCCAGCTGTTGCCCCATCTTCTGGAGCAGCTGGAGGTGTGTCAGAAGTCCCTGAGCGGGTACCTGGAGAAGAAGAGGCTTGTGTTCCCTCGGTTCTTCTTTGTCTCTGACCCTGCTCTACTGGAGATCCTGGGACAGGCCTCAGACTCCCACACCATACAGGTACTGGACTGGACAAACTAAAAACATTCTATGGCTGGGTTACGTTAGGGCAACATTTTCTTCTACTGTACTGTTTCTCCATGTCTGGTATGGCCATAGATACCATTGATACACGACCATGCCAAAGGTATGTGGACAGCTTCTCATTGAACAGCTCAATCCAAAATCATGGCCATTAATATGGAGTTGGTCTCCCCTTTGCTGCTATAACAGCCTCCACTCTTCTGGGAAGGCTTTCCACTAGATATTGGAACATTGCTGCAGGGACTTGCTACCATTAATCCACAATAGCATTAGTGTGGTCGGGCACTGATTTTGGGTGATTAGGCCTTGCTCGCAGTCGGCGTTCCAATTAGTCTCAAAGATGTTCGATGGAGTTGAGGTCAAGGCTCTGTGCAGGCCAGACAATTTCTTCCATACCGATCTTGACAAACCATTTCTGTATGGACCTCACTTTGTGCACGGGGGCATTATCATGCTGAAACAGGAAAGGGCCTTCCCCAAACTGTTGCCGCAAAGTTAGAAGCACAGAATCGTCTAGAATGTCATTGTATGCAGTGTTATATGTAGCGTTATGATTTCACTTCACTGGAGCTAAGGGGCCTAGCCCGATTCATGAAAAACAGCCCCAGACCATTATTCCTCCTCCATCAAACTTTACAGTTGGCACTATGCATTGGGGCAGGTAGCATTCTCCTGGCATCTGCCAAACCCAGATTTGTCCGTCGGGCTGCCAGATGGTGAAGCGTGATTAATCACTCCAGAGAATGCGTTTCCACTGCTCCAGAGTCCAATGGTGGCAAATCCCTCCCTCCCATTTTAGACACAATTGCTCAGTATGGCAAGTTTTCAGGTTATAAGATGCTCGGACATGGAAACCCATTTCATGAAGCTTTCGACAAACAGTTATTGTGTTGACGTTGCTTCTGGAGACAGTTTGGAACTCTGTAATGAGTGTTGCAACAGAGGACAGATGATTTGTACACGCTTCAGCACTCAGTGGTCCCATACCACTTCGCGGCTGAGCTGTTGTTGCTCCTAGACATTTTCTCTTCACAATAACATCACTTACAGTAGATCGGGGCAGCTCTAGCAGGACAGAAATGTAACTAACTGACTTGTTGAAAAGGTGGCATCCTTTGACGGTGCCACGTTGAATGTCACTGAGGGGCAGCAGGTAGCCTGGCCGTTACGGGCGTTGGGCCAATAACCGAAAGGTAGCTGGATCGAATCCCTGAGCTGACATGGTAAAAATCTTTCATTCTGCCCCTGAGCATAGCAGTTAACCCACTGTTCCACAGGCGCTGATGACGTGGATGTTGAGTAAGGCAGCCCCCCGCTGGGGTTGGGTTAAATGCGGAAGACACATTTCAGTTGAATTCATTCAGTTGTATAACTGACTAGGTATCCCCCTTTCCTTCTTCAGTAAGGCCATTCTTCTGCCAATATTTGTCTATGGAGATTGCATGGCTGTGTTCTCGATTTTATACACCTGTCAGCAACGGGTGTGGCTGCTATAGCCGGAACCACTCATTTGAAGGGGTGTCCACATGTATTAATTGCTTGGTGTTTTAACTATTGTCTCAATGTGTAACTGTGCAGTCTACATTATGTTTTTTGACTGCATAAAATGAAATCAATCAAAATCAATGAAATGTAGTGAGGTTCTAGTTCTATCATTTGTAGTTATCACAAATTAAACCTCTCTCAAACTGTAACTTGTCATCTCCTTTGGGTACAGGCTCATCTGCTGAGTCTTTTCGACAATGTGAACTGTGTGGTTTTCCATGATAAGAACTATGACCAGATCCTAAGCTTCCAGTCCCAGGAAGGAGAGACAGTAGACTTGTCCGAACCTGTTTTGGCTCAGGTACACTTAACCTACTGTACACACTGCTGAGTTGAAGGCAATGCTCCTCAATGCATGACTCACATTTGGCATTGGTGCTCTAATACGTTTCAATACAAAATGGAAGTTTCTTATTCCCATAATAAAAAGCCATTCTGCTTTGATTCCTGATCATCCATCTACTTTATATGTTCAGTGGTAGACTAATCATGAGGCGCAGATCCATTACTGAACATTGTCCTCTGATGGTGTCCGATAGGGAAATGTAGAAGCCTGGCTGGGGCTCTTGCTGGACAGAGTGAGGAAGACCATCCATGGCATTATCCGGCAGGCTCACATGTCCATCAGTGACGCAGGACTAAAGCTGGTGGAGTTCCAGTCTGTGTTCCCAGCCCAGGTGGGTCTGCTGGGCATCCAGATGATCTGGACCAGGGATGCAGAGGAAGCACTGGGGTTCAGCAAGGGAGACAAAAAGGTAACAGTCTGGGCATTCAAATACTGTACATGTAAGAGACTTGCAAGTATTTGAGATGTGCTTGATTTTGCTTGGAGCTTCCACTTTTGGGACCATTCCATTGGTGCTATTATACTGGGTAAAGTATATATTGTAGAATGTGGTTATACTGTACCTGAAAGGGAATTGTATTTTTATTTTTTTATTTACCTATATTTAACTAGGAAAGTCAGTTAAGAACTAATTCTTATTTACAATGACGGCCTACTCTGGCCGAACCTTAACCCGAACGACGCTGGGCCAATTGTGCACCGCCCTATGGGACTCCCAATCACGGCCGGTTGTAATACAGCCTGGAATCAAACCAGGGTCTGTAGTGACGCCTCTAGCACTGAGATGCAGTGCCTTAGAACTCTGCACCACTCGGGAGCCGGAATCTTCACCTCTAGACAAGAAGTAGCTTTATTTCTAAAAATTTGATTTTGTGGATACATTGTTGAATAAATGGTTTTGTGTTTTCTTCTTACTTCTTGACTTGATTGCACAGGTCATGCAAACTACCAATCAAAAGTTTGGGGATATCCTGAATGAGCTGATTGATATGACCACTCGAGACTTGACCAGGAATGAACGCACCAAGTATGAGACTCTGATAACCATCCATGTGCATCAGAAAGACATATTCGACGACCTGGTGAGCATACCCTTTGCATTCTTTCAAAGACTTTTCCCCAACCACATACAAGTTGATGTATTAACTTTCTTAGAAGCCTTATAGTATTTTTAGCAAAAGTACAGCAATAGTAAGATATTGGAATGCCATCTTTTTTTTTCAATGTAACATTTATACAACCTATTTTTCAGTAAGAAAGGGGGCACATTTTTCATGAATCACCTCTAGCATATTCATTGGGCATTTCATAAGGTATCTGATAAAGCTTTGCATGAGTCTCCATCATGTTGTACTATATAAACGTAATCCATGACTAAATCCACATCCCAATATCACTCAGGTGCGAATGAACATCCGATCGACATTAGACTTTGAGTGGCAGAAGCAATCCCGCTTCTACTTCATCGAGGACAAGGACAGATGTATAATCCAGATCACTGACGTGGAGTTTAGCTACTGCAATGAGTATCTGGGCTGTACCGACAGACTGGTCATCACCCCTCTCACTGACAGGTCTTTAATAATTACACTAATGGTATTCTATCTACTCTGAAACTCCTGCTTGTATTATAGTGTTATTGTCTTACTGGGACATATTATGGGCAGATTTCCCAAGCACAGATTAAGCCTGGTGCTGGTCAAAAAAGCATATTCAGTGATGATTCAGGATAAATCTCTGGGAAACCAGCTCTGTGATATCTACTATCATGCATACCGGCGCAGACAATACGGCTGGCTGAAAAGATCTTATCCAATTGCAAGAATGAGTTTGTTGCAACAATTAAGCAAACTTTCAAGCAAATTTTACCAAATTTTTACCAGCATGTCACATGTGCAACCAGAGAGAAAAAAATCCTAGACCATCTTTATGCCACACACAGAGATGCATACAAAACTCTCCCTCGCCCTCCATTTGGCAAATCTGACCATAATTCTATTCTCCCGATTCCTGCTTACAAGCAAAAACTAAAGCAGGAAGTACCAGTGACTCGCTCAATAGGGAAGTGGTCAGATGACGCGGATGCTCCACTACAGGACTGTTTTGCTAGCACAGACTGAAAAATGTTCCGGGACACCACTTCAGTCTTCGGGTTCATCAATAAGTGCATCGACGACGTCGTCCCCACAGTGACTGTACGTACATATCCCAACCAGAAGCCATGGATTACAGGCAACATCCACATCGAGCTAAAGGCTAGAGCAGCCACTTTCAAAGGAGTGGGAGACTAATATGGACGCTTATAATAAATCCCACTATGCCCTCAGACAAACCATCAAACAAGCAAAGCGTCAATACGGGATTAAGATTGAATCCTACTACATCGGCTCTGACGCACATCGGATGTGGCAGGGCTTGAAAACTATTGTGGATTACAAAGTGAAACCCAGACGCGAGCTGCCCAGTGACGCGAGCCTACCAGATTAGCTAAATGCCTTTTATGCTCGCTTCGAGGCAAGCAACACTGAAGCATCCATGAGAGCACCAGCTGTTCTGGATGACTGTGTGATAACGCTCTCGGTAGCCGATGTGAACAAAACCTTTGGTCAACATTCACAAAGCTGCTGGGCCAGACGGATAACCAGGATGTGTACTCAAAGCATGCGCAGACCAACTGTCAAGTGTCTTCACTGACATTTTCAACCTCTCCCTCACCGAGTCTGTAATGCCTACATGTTTGAAGCTGACCACCATAGTCCCTGTGCCCAAGGAAGCGAAGGTAACATGCCTAAATGATTACCGCCCTGTGACACTCAAGTCGGTAGCCATGAAGTGCTTTGAAAGGCTGGTCATGGCTCACATCAACAATTCGCATACCACCCCAACAGATTCACAGATGATGCAATCTAAATCGCACTCCACACTGCCCTTTCTCACCTGGACAAAAGGAACACATATGTGAGAAAGCTGTTCATTGACTACAGCTGAGCGTTCAACACCATAGTGCCCACGAAGCTCATCACTAAGCTAATGACTCTGGAACTAAACACCTCCCTCTGCAACTGGATCCTGGACTTCCTGACGGGCCGCCCCCATGTAGTAAGAGTAGGCAACAACACGTCTGCCACGTTGATCCTTAACACTGTACTTTGTCCCCTCCTGTATTCCCCCTTCACCCACAACTGCGTAGCCAAACACGACTCCAACACCATTAGACTGCTGAACAATTAATAAAATCGCCACCGGACAATTTACATTGACCCCCCCCCTCCCTTTTGTACATTGCTGAAACTCGCTGTTTATTATCTATGCATAGTCACTTCACCCACACCTACATGTACAAATTACCTCAACTAACCTGTACCCTCACACACTGACTCGGTACCGGTGCCCCCTATATGTAGCCTCGTTATTCTTATTGTGTTACTTTTTATTATTACTTTTTATTTTAGTCTACCTGGTAAATATTTTCGTAACTCTTCTTGAAATGCACTGTTGGGTTAAGGACTTATAAGTAAGCATTTCACAGTAAAGTCTACACTTGTAGTATTCTGCGCGTGACTAATGACTAATGAAGTTTGATTTGATTTGATCATCAGCACAATGATGACTGACATGTTAGGACTCCACTAGGTGTTACATCACCCTGTCCCAGGCCCTGGGTATGAGTATGGGCGGAGCCCCGGCAGGGCCGGCTGGTACAGGTAAGACCGAGACCACCAAAGACATGGGCCGTTGCCTGGGGAAGTACGTTGTCGTCTTCAACTGCTCTGACCAGATGGACTATAGGGGGCTAGGACGAATCTATAAAGGTACTAAAGCTTGTCCATGGGGAGATAACATGGAAAGGTCTCTGACTTGACAATTAATCAAAGCTAAATATGATCTGTCAATACTCATAAAACATTGCTATGAATGTTGCTCTGACACACATAAAGAGGTTATGAGGGTTTTACTAAATGTGTCACAAAGACATATGTACAGCCCCTTTAAATGAAGCATTTCCTTAAAAATAACCACCATAGCATGTGAAATTATGCAGAGTACATAAAGGGTATAAACGGAGAGCAAACATTATCTGCAGGTTTGGCTCAGTCAGGTGCATGGGGCTGCTTTGATGAGTTCAACCGCATCGAGCTCCCTGTCCTGTCAGTAGCAGCCCAGCAGATCTATATCGTGTTGCAGTGCAAAAAGAACAAGAAGACACAGTTTATCTTCACGGATGGCGACTTGGTGGAAATGGACAGAGAGTTTGGCATCTTCCTAACCATGGTGAGAGAATATCACATTTCACATTTTCACTAACATTGTGCTACATTGCATGTAATGTTCAAATACCAACTGTGAAAGGAAGATTGACTAGACATTATTTAGTGTGGTTTGCACACTCTTTTATTTGTAAAAAAAAAAAAAATCACCCCAATTTCGATCTTGTCTCATCGCTGCAACTTCCCAACGCGCTCGGGAGGTGAAGGTCGAGTCATGCATCGTCCGAAACATGACCCGGCCAAACCCCACTTATTAATACCCACCCGCTTAACCCGGAAGCCAGCCACACCAATGTGTAGGAGAAAACACGGTCCCCCTCACGACCGAGGTCAACCTGCAGGCCCCCGGCCCGCCACAAGGAGTTGCTAGAGCGCGATGAGCCAAGTAAAGGCCCCCCCTGCTAAACCCTCCCCTAACCCGGGCAACGCTGGGCCAATTGTGAGGCGCCTTATGGGACTTCCGTTCACGACCAGTTGTGATACAGCCAGGGATTGAACCGGGGTTTGTAGTGATGCCTCTCACACTGCCTTAGACAGTGCCTTAGACTGCTGCACCACTCGGGAGGCCCCTTGGTTTACTTAATCCCTTCTTGAGTCAATTGTCAATGTTATGTCTCCTATTATCTCTGTTCTACTGGTCTTCTCAAACGGCAGAACCCTGGATATGCTGGCCGCCAGGAGCTTCCGGAGAACCTGAAGATCCAGTTCCGTACGGTGGCCATGATGGTTCCAGACAGAGCCATCATCATGAGGGTGAAGCTAGCCAGTGCTGGTTTCCGTGACAACCAAGTCCTCAGCCGCAAGTTCTACACCCTGTACAAGCTGTGTGAAGAGCAGCTCTCCAAGCAGGTAACATCAAGGTGGTTGGTTTCTCAAATGACTGCCTCGCCTGGTTCACCAACTACTTCTCAGACAGAGTTCAGTGTGTCAAATCGGAGGGCATGTTGTCCGGATCTCTGGCAGTCTCTATGGGCGTGCCACAGGGTTCAATTCTCAGCCGACTCTCTTCTCTGTATACATCAATGATGGCGCTCTTGCTGCTGGTGATTCTCTGATCCACCTCTACGGACACCATTCTGTATACTTCTGGCCCTCCTTTGGACACTGTGTTATTAACTAACCTCCAGACGAGCTTCAAAGCCATACAACTCTCCTTCCGTGGCCTCCAACTGCTCTTAAATGCTAGCAAAACTAAATGCATGCTCTTCAACCGATCGCTGCCCGCATCTGCCCGCCCGTCCAGCATCACTACTCTGGACGGTTCTGACTTAGAATATGTGGACAACTACAAATACCTAGGTGTCTGGTTAGACTGTAAACTCTCCTTCCAGACTCACATTAAGCATCTCCAATCCAAAATTAAATCTAGAATCTGCTTCCTATTTCGCAACAAAGACATCCTTCACTCATGCTGCCAACATACCCTTGTAAAACTGACTATCCTACCGATCCGCGATGTCATTTACAAAATAGCCTCCAACACTCTACTCAGCAAATTGGATGCAGTCTATCACAGTGCCATCCGTTTTGTCACCAAAGCCCCATATACTACTCACCACTGCGACCTGTATGCTCTCGTTGGCTGGCCCTCGCTTCATATTCGTCGCCAAACCCACTAGCTCCAGGTCATCTATAAGTCTTTGCTAGGTAAAGCCCCGCCTTATCTCAGCTCACTGGTCACCATAGCAGCACCCACCCGTATGACGCACTCCAGCAGGTATATTTTACTGGTCACCCCAAAAGCCAATTCCTACTTTGGCCGCCTTTCCTTCCAGTTCTCTGCTGCCAATGACTGGAACGAACTGCAAAAATCACTGAAGCTGGAGACTCATATCTCCCTCATTAACTTTAAAGCACTAGCGGTCAGAACAGCTCACAGATCACTGCACCTGTACATAGCCCATCTGTAAATAGCCCATCCAGCTATCTCATCCCCATATTGTTATTTATTTATTTTTTCTCCTTTGCACCCCAGTATCTCTACTTGCACATTCATCTTCTGCACATCTATTACTCCAGTGTTTAATTGCTATATTGTAATTATTTTGCCACTATGGCCTATTTATTGCCTTACCTCCCTTATCCTACCTCATTTGCACACACTGTATATATACTTTTTCTATTGTATTATTGACTGTATGTTTGTTTATTCCATGTGTAAAATTGTGTTGTTTGTGTCACACTGTTTTACTTTATCTTGGCCAGGTCGCAGTTGTAAATGAGAACTTGTTCTCAACTAGCATACCTGGTTAAATAAAGGTAAAAATTAAATTAAGGTCAAAAGGTCACAGTAGCACCATAGACGGTACACACTTGTAATCACTCCTCATCAAGAACTTTGGTCACCAGCCAGATTGATTATAATCGTCTCCTCTCACATGCTCTTCAAGGTCCACTATGACTTTGGGCTAAGGAACATCTTGTCAGTGTTGAGGACACTGGGTTCAGCGAAGAGGTCCAACCCCACTGAGCCAGAGAAAACGGTAGTGATGCGGGTGCTGCGCGACATGAACCTCTCCAAACTGGTACAGTCAAGTTTTCTTCTACCCTACAATCCAAGTGGTACTTCACCTCTATCCTTCACACTGAAACTAGAAGTATCTGAATTTGTGTCATCCTCAATGATTTTATGAATTTACATAAATGATTTACATTTTTTATTGTTAAAAAAAATAAACAAAATCCCTGGGTCTCTGACCAGGTGGATGAGGACGAGCCTCTGTTCATGAGTCTGATCAACGACCTGTTCCCTGGGATCATTCTGGACAAAGCAGGCTACCCAGACCTGGAGGCTGCCATCCACGCCCAGACCCAGCAGGCTGGCCTCATACCTCACCAGCCCTGGGTCCTCAAACTGGTGCAGCTCTACGAGACCCAGCGGGTTCGCCACGGTCAGTCAACGTGCACTCGAAACTTCTGTTTTAAAGCTGTAGTGGAGATGGTTTGGTGTTCGCCGCGGTCAGTCAACGTGCACTCAAACCTTCTGTTTTAAAGCTGTAGTGGAAATGGTTTGGTGTTCGCCACGGTCAGTCAACGTGCACTCGAAACTTCTGTTTTAAAGCTGTAATGGAGATAGTTTGGTGTTCGCCATGATCAGTGATTCTTCACTACAGGGTTTGGCAACTCCTGTCCTGGAGGGCCGAAACCATTCTGGGTTTTTTCTTCTACCAGTTAGTTAATTGCACTCACCTGGTGTCCCAGGTCTAAATCCATCTCTGATTAGGAGGAAATAATAAAAACCTGCCATTTTATGGTCTTGGAGCTGGCTATCCCTGCTTTACCACAGCCCTATATTGTAAAGCATGCAGTAGACTAATGCATGTCATAACACGTGCCATAAGCAGTTGCTCTACACATTGATATTCCTCTGCAGACCACAGCCCCTTCTCTTCCTCTCATTCTATGTTGATCTCATTCTCTTGCCTGTAGGTATGATGACACTAGGCCCCAGCGGAGCTGGAAAAACCACCTGCATCCACATACTGATGAGGGCCATGTTGGATTGTGGCACCCCTCACCGAGAGATGAGGATGAACCCCAAGGCCATTACTGCCTCCCAGATGTTTGGTACCCTGGATGTAGCCACCAACGACTGGACTGATGGGGTCTTCTCAACCCTGTGGAGGAAAACTCTTAAAGCCAAGAAGGTCAGCAAGGTCAATAGAGTTAGGATGGAAGGGTAGTGCCTTCAGTATGCTGTTCTAGTTACAGTGTGCTCCAAAAGTATTGGGACAGTGACACATTGTTTGTCGTTTTGGCTCTGTACTCCAGCACTTTGGATTTGAAATGATACAGTGAGGACTACGAGGTTAAAGTGCACACTGTCAGCTTTAATTTGAGGGTATTTTCATCCATATCAGATGAACCATTTAGAAATTACAGAACGTTTTGTACATAGTCCCCCCATTTTAGGGGACCAAAAGTATTGGGACAAATTCACTTATGTGTATCAAAGTAGTTAAAAATGAAGTATTTGATCCCATATTTATAGCACGCAATGACTACATCAAGCTTGTGACTCCACAAAATTGTTGGATGCATTTACTGTTTTTTGTTTTGGTTGTGTTTCAGATTATTTTGTGCCAATAGAAATGAATGGGACATAATGTATTGTCTCATTTAGGAGGCACTTTTATTGTAAATAAGAATATGTTTCTAAAAACATCTACATAAATGTGGATGCTACCATGATTATGATGAGTGAGAAAGTTAGACACACAAAAGTGTCACTGTCCGAATACCTTTGGCGCTCACTGTAGTTAGGTGTACTGGGAAGTTAAAGGGGCAGTGCAGTCCAAAAACAAATTGGATCGCCCTCCTCTGCCAATAACAGCTATTCAGGTTACATATCCCTCCCATTAGGCTCCTCCAATTAGGCCCCTCACAATTAGTTATGAGTTATCACTATCTAAGCCAGATGGTTGTTGTACTAGTTCTCATTTCTATTCTATTTAACTGTTTCTCTTCCCAAGGGGGAGCACATCTGGATCGTGCTGGACGGCCCTGTGGACGCCATCTGGATTGAAAACCTCAACTCAGTCCTGGACGACAACAAGACCCTGACCCTGGCTAATGGCGACCGCATCCCTATGGCGCCTAACTGTAAGGTGGTGTTTGAGCCCCACAACATCGACAACGCCTCCCCGGCCACAGTGTCCCGCAACGGCATGGTGTTCATGAGCTCCTCTGTGCTGGACTGGAAGCCTATCCTTCAGGCCTGGCTCCAGAGTGTGTCACCACAGCAGGCAGAGGTTCTCCTGGGCTGCTTCCATAGTGTTTTCCAGGTCTGTCTGAATATCATCAAATCAAATGTATTTATATAGCCCTTCGTACATCAGCTGATATCTCAAAGTGCTGTACAGAAACCCAACCTAAAACCCCAAACAGCAAGCAATGCAGGTGTAGAAGCACGGTGGCTAGGAAAAACTCCCTAGAAAGGCCAAAACCTAGGAAGAGACCTAGAGAGGAACCAGGCTATGTGGGGTGGCCAGTCCTCTTCTGGCTGTGCCGGGTGGAGATTTTAACAGAACATGGCCAAGATGTTCAAATGTTCATAAATGACCAGCATGGTCGTATAATAATAAGGCAGAACAGTTGAAACTGGAGCAGCAGCACGGTCAGATGGAAACCCAAAAAGAGACACAAACACATGCAGTATGGAGGCATACACACACTTTGCTGACATGTGTTCCCATGAGAATAATCCTCTGTGGTCTTCCTGAATCTGCTGAGTCTCTACCTTATTCCCTGTACAGGATCTGATCAACTTTGTCTTCACTGCTGTGTCTCCCAAAATGCCCATCCTGGAGTGTATGTACATCAAGCAGACCATTGACCTTCTGCAGGTAAGCAGAATAGCAACACTAAAATCCTGTAAAAGACACACTTGAAATTCAAATATTTTACCTATTTATTCTTAGAAATATATGTAATTTGAATCAAACTGAAGTAGTCATAATACCTCCCACATTCTATTATGACAATAACATTGAATTCGATAGACATGTCCACCCCAATGGCTGAAGTGTTGAACATATCAAACTTATTTAAATGTGGAAAATGTGGAACCTTTTTCCAGGGTCTACTTCCTGCAGTGGAGGAAAAGCAGTCTCAGGGGGATGTATCAAGGCTCTTTGTGTTTGCTGTCATGTGGTCAGTGGGGGCTCTGCTGGAGCTGGAGGACAGATCCAAGATGGAGGCCTTCTTAGAGGCACACCCTGCCACTCTGGACCTGCCCCAGACCCAAGGAGACCAGACCATCTTTGAGTTTATGGTCAATGAACGTGGCCAGTGGGAGCACTGGTCCAAGAAGGTATGGCTTGTGCTGTTGCTGTTAATTGATCAATCAATCACTCCACTAATCCTTACTTTCTCTCTGCATGATGATGTCACCTCCAGGTGCCAGAGTACAAGTATCCCACAGACTCTGTCCCGGACTACTCATCTATCCTGGTGCCCAACGTGGACAACGTGAGGACAGACTTCCTGATGCAGACCATCATGAAACAAGGCAAAGCCGTGTTGCTCATCGGGGAACAGGGGACTGCTAAGACTGTCATGATCAAGGTCTGAGATATAGATTTGTGAATGTAGATGTGAGTTTTATGAATATCTATGACCATAATACCTCTTTATAGGATCTCAATCCTAGTCATTCCATTGCAGGGCTATACCAGTAAGTTTGATCCTGAAACTCAGCTGAGCAAGAGCTTAAACTTCTCCTCGGCCACCCTGCCCAGTATGTTCCAGAGGACCATAGAGAGCTACATTGACAAGAGGATGGGCTCCACCTACGGGCCGCCGGCAGGCAAGAAGATGACTGTGTTTGTGGATGACATCAACATGCCCGTTATCAACGAGTGGGGTGACCAGGTTAGTGCCGTTTTGTAACATCAACTATCAACATGAACCTGGCTTTATTTACACTTTACCAAAATATTGTATTATTTCTCTTAATAAATTGTAATCTCCCTGTCTCTTGCACACAGAAAACCAATGAGATTGTGCATCCGTCCAACAGATAATCAATGAGATTGTGCATCCATCCAACAGATGACCAATGAGATTGTGCGTCCATCCAACAGATAACCAATGAGATTGTGTGTCCATCCAACAGATAACCAATGAGATAGTGCGTCAGCTGATGGAGCAGGGTGGTTTCTACAGTCTGGAGAGACCAGGGGAGTTCACCAGTGTGGTGGATGTCCAGCTAGTGGCGGCCATGATCCACCCCGGGGGCGGGCGCAACGACGTGCCTCAGCGCCTCAAGAGGCAGTTCAGCACCTTCAACTGCACTCTGCCCTCCAATTCCTCCATCGACAAGATCTTTCGTACTGTGGCACAGGGCTACTTCTGCCCCGAGAGGGGCTTCCCTGAGGAGGTGTGCACCCTGGCCAGCGCCCTGGTGCCCACCACTAGGAGGGTGTGGCAAGCTGTCAAAGCCAAGGTACAGTACTGTGACATACCTAACACAGCCAGAGGAGGATGGAGGGAGTCTGGTTCTTCTTGAGATGAGTTTTTCCTTGCCACTGTGCTGCTGCTTGTGCTTCAGGGGGTGTAGGCCGTGTTGCAAGAAAATGAATGATTAATTAATCCATCCATTTATGTGACCTCCTCAGATGCTGCCCTCCCCAGCCAAGTTCCACTACATCTTCAACCTACGAGACCTCAGTCGTATCTGGCAGGGTATTCTAACGGTGAGGACCGAGGTGTGCCAGGGGCCAGCGGTGCTGGCTTCACTCTTCCACCACGAGTGTACCCGGGTCATTGCTGACCGTTTCGTTGACCACAAGGACAGACAGAGCTTTGACAGCATGCTGGAGAAGGTGGGTATGGAGTGTGGATTCTGTTCATATATCCTCTGTTATGCAGTTTGAATTGGTGTCCTGTTCTCAACAGGTGTAACTTTATAAAAGATGGACACATAGCTATGCATTTGAATATCACATTTTATAATTATAGATTTTTTTAAATTGGCTTAGTTTCGTTATAGAATAACAAGTGTTTTGATTTCATATTTTACTTTTAATAACACTACATCTTTCTCGCTATATTTCTGAAAGCATATTTATAAAGAAAGCATAGTTAAACACATTATCAAACTGGTTACCAACCACAGAGAGCTGTCTCCCTTAGGTTACAGTGGAGGAGCATGGAACAGCCATGATAGAGCACCCCCAGTGGGAGGCCTACTTTGTGGACTTCCTGAAGGATGCCCCCGAGACCACAGGGGAGGAGCCAGAGGACATGGAGCTGGAGGCCCCCAAGGTCTATGAGCCCATCCCGTCCTTCCAGGCCCTGTCGGAGCGCCTCGCCACGTTCCAACTGCAGTACAACGAGGCAGTCAGAGGCAGTGCCATGGACCTGGTGTTCTTCGAGGTAAAAGCAAACTACAGTATTAGCCCTTTCACACTACCGAAACGAGCCAAGCAATACATCAGTGACCTGGTTACACTGTACAGCACGGTTCTGGTTGGCTTGACAGTGTGAAAAGGATAACAGTGAATTGAGCGTTCTATTCTAAATTATAAACTGGGTGGTTCGAGCACTGAATGCTGATTGGCTGACAGCCGTGGTGTATCAGACTGTATACCACGGGTATGACAAAATATTTATTTTATTGCTATAATTGCATTGGTAACCAGTTTATAACAGCAATAAGGCACCCCTGGGGTTTGTGGTATATGGCCAATATACCACGGCTAAGGGCTGAATCCAGGCACACGCTTTGAGTTGTACATAAAACAAGCCCTTAGCCGTGGTATATTGGCCATCTACCACAAACCCCCGAGGTGCCTTATTGCTTAAGTATTCCATATCGTGGGATTTACCAGTTGGCATACTCCCCTATCTTCTGGTAGCTTCTGGTAGCCATTGTCATTATTGACTGACACATTAGTACACACAAATACACTACTATGTTTTCACTCAACAACATGTAGTAGTATCCTGCTGTAGCTCTGTATTCCTATTGGCTGATGCTCCTTCTCTTTATCGCCGGGCAGGATGCCATGATCCACCTGATGAAGATCAGTCGTATCGTCCGCACCCCTCAAGGGAACGCCCTCTTGGTGGGGGTGGGTGGCTCAGGGAAGCAGAGCCTCACCCGCCTGGCCTCTTTCATCGCTGGATACCAGAGCTTTCAAATCATCCTGACCAGGTCGGCCTTCTAGATACTAGCCAAATCATCATCATAAAGACATCCTAACCAGTGGTTCCCAACCCTGGTCTGGATCCTGTGGTCTGTACTCTGTATTCAGGTACAGAGAGATTGGGTTAATAATCACATAATTGATCATCACAGATCTAATTCATGGATAATCACAGGTAAATGAATTGATAATCACAGATCTAAATAGATCAGTGGAGCATGCGGTAAACCATGTACCTTTTTGATAGGCAAATGACAGTAGCATAGTAGATTTTAGAAGATGAAATAGTGGATTATCGTTTGATTGAATCTTGTTAACTGGAGTTGGTGTGAAGAAAATTCTGTTTATCTCATTCATTCGACAGGACGTACAACACCAACAACCTCATGGAGGACCTGAAGTCGTTGTACCGCATCGCCGGACAACAGGGCAAAGGAGTCACCTTCATCTTCACCGACAACGACATCAAGGAGGAGTCCTTCCTGGAGTACATGAACAATGTGCTGGCCTCGGGCGAAGTCTCCAACCTGTTCGCCCGTGACGAAGTCGATGAAATCACCCAGGACCTCATCCCAGCCATGAAACGCGAGCACCCTCGCCACCCACCTACCGCCGAAAACCTCTATGACTACTTCCTGTCGCGTGTGAGGAGCAACCTGCACGTGGTGTTGTGCTTCTCGCCGGTGGGGGAGAAGTTCCGAACAAGAGCCCTCAAGTTCCCAGGTCTGATATCGGGCTGTACTATTGACTGGTTCCAGCGTTGGCCACGGGACGCACTAGTGGCAGTCGCACATCACTTTCTGTCCCAGTATACGTTCCAATGCTCTGAGGAAGTTAAGCAGAGTGTAGTCCACACCATGGGGACCTTTCAGGACCTGGTGGCCGAGAAGTGCACAGAGTACTTTGAACGGTTCCGCCGTCAGACTTACGTCACTCCCAGGTCCTACCTGTCCTTCATCGACGGCTATAAGATCATCTACTCAGAGAAGATCGCTCAAGTGGGCATGCTTGCTGAGCGCATGAAAACAGGTAAGGTAAAACTATTCAAAAACAAATATATGTGTTATGTTTTATTGTCACATACACCGGATAGGTGCAGGGAAATGTGTTGCTTTACAGGGTCATCCATGGTACTACGGCACCACTGGAGCAAAGCTGGAGACATTGTAACAAGTGCATTGTTGCACTTTTTGCACTGACAGACAGTATTCATTTATTATAAGTGAATGGCTATAACGTCTTGTTTATCGCCATTAATCAAATCAAATCAAACGTATTTATGTAGCCCTTATTACATCAGCTGATATATCAAAGTGCTGTACAGAAACCCAGCCTAAAACCCCAAACAGCAAGCAATGCAGGTGTAGAGGCACGGTGGCTAGGAAAAACTCCATAGAAAGGCCATAACCTAGGAAGAAACCTAGAGAGGAACCAGGCTATGAGGGGTGGCCAGTCCTCTTCTGGCTGTGCCGGGTGTAGATTATAACAGAACATGGCCAAGATGTTCAAATGTTCATAAATGACCAGCATGGTCAAATAATAGTAATCGCAGTGAACAGGTCAGGGTTCCATAGCCGCAGGCAGAACAGTTGAAACTGGAGCAGCAGCATGTCCAGGTTGACTGGGGACAACAAGGAGTCATCATACAAGGTAGTCCTGAGGCATGGTCTTAGGGTTCCGGTCCTCTGAGAGACAGAGAGAAAGAAAGAAAGAAAGAAAGAAAGAAAGAAAGAAAGAAAGAAAGAAAGAAAGAAAGAAAGAAAGAAAGAAAGAAAGAGAGAGAGAGAGAATTAATGAGAGCATACTTAAATTCACACAGGACACCAGATAAGACAGGAGAAATACTCCAGATATAACAGACTGACCCTAGCCCCCTGACACATAAACTACTGCAGCATAAATACTAGAGGCTGAGACAGGAGGGGTCAGGAGACACTGTGGCCCCATCCGATGATACCCCCGGACAGGGCCAAACAGGCAGGATATAACCCCACCCACTTTGCCAAAGCACAGCCCCCAAACCACTAGAGGGATATCTTCAACCACCAACTTACCATCCTGAGACAAGGCCGAGTATAGCCCACAAAGATCTCCGCCACGGCACAACCCAAGGGGGGGCACCAACCCAGAAAGGAAGACCACGTCAGTGACTCAACCCACTCATGTGACGCACCCCTCCTAGGGACGGCATGGAAGAGCATCAGTAAGCAGTGACTCAGCCCCTGTAATAGGGTTAGAGGCAGAGAATCCCAGTGGAGAGAGGGGAACCGGCCAGACAGAGACAGCAAGGGCGGTTCGTTGCTCCAGTGCCTTTCCGTTCACCTTCACACTCCTGGGCCAGACTACACTCAATCATAGGACCTACTGAAGAGATGAGTCTTCAATGAAGACTTAAAGGTTGAGACAGAGTCTGCGTCTCTCACATGGGTAGGCAGACCATTCTATAAAAATGGATCTCTATAGGAGAAAGCCCTGCCTCCAGCTGTTTGCTTAGAAATTCTAGGGACAATTAGGAGGCCTGCGTCTTGTGACCGTAGCGTACGTGTAGGTATGTACGGCAGGACCAAATCAGAAAGATAGGTAGGAGCAAGCCATTGTAATGCTTTGTAGGTTAGCAGTAAAACCTTGAAATCAGCCCTTGCCTTAACATGAAGCCAGTGTAGGGAGGCTAGCACTGGAGTAATATGATAAAAAATGTTGGTTCTAGTCAGGATTCTAGCAGCCGTATTTAACACTAACTGAAGTTTATTTAGTGCTTTATCTGGGTAGCCGGGAAGTAGAGCATTGCAGTAGTCTAACCTAGAAGTAACAAAAGCATGGATTAATTTTTCTGCATAACTTTTGGGCAGAAAATGTCAGATTTTTGCAATGTTACGTAAATACCGAGGTCCTTCACAGTTATATTTGAGACGACTGTACAACCATCAAGATTAATTGTCAGATTCAACAGAAGATCTCTTTGTTTCTTGGTACCTAGAACAAGCATCTCTGTTTTGTCCGAGTTTAAAAGTAGAACGTTTGCAGCCATCCACTTCCTTATGTCTGAATCACAGGCTTCCAGCGAGGGCAATTTTGGGGCTTCACCATGTTTCATTGAAATGTACAGCTGTGTGACATCCGCATAGCAATGAAAATTAACATTATGTTTTCGAATGACATCCCCAAGAGGTAAATGTAGTGAAAACAACTGTGGTCCTAAAACAGAACCTTGAGGAACACCGATTAAAGCTCTTTTTCACCACCTGACACAATCTCACTCTCCCCAGGCCTGGCCAAGCTGATGGAGGCAGAGCAGTCTGTGAGCCAGCTGTCCAAAGAGCTGGCTGTTAAGGAACAGGAGCTGGACGTGGCCTCCAAGAAGGCTGATGGCGTCTTGCAGGAGGTAACAGCCAAGGCCCAGGCGGCCGAGAAGGTCAAGATGCAGGTTCAGAAAGTGAAGGACAAGGCTCAGGCCATCGTGGACGAGATTGAAGCCGATAAGAAAGTGGCCGAGAGGAAGCTAGAGGCAGCCAAGCCTGCATTAGCAGCCGCGGAGACCGCATTGCAGGTGAGAATAGGATTTGCTACATTGTTGAGTTTGCTTTTTCTGTCCATCGTATCAGTCGAAGTACAGTTAATGATCCCGCACCATTAGTGCAGTAATGATCCCGCACCATTAGTACAGTAATGATCCCACACCATTATTGCAGTAATGATCTTGCACCATTAGTATAGTAGTGATTCTGCACCATTAGTACAGTAAAGATCCCGCACCATTAGTACAGTAGTGATCCCGCACCATTAGTACAGTAATGATCCCGCACCATTAGTACAGTAGTGATCCCGCACCATTAGTACAGTAATGATCTCGCACCATTAGTACAGTAGTGATCCCACACCATTAGTACAGTAATGATCCCGCACCATTAGTACAGTAGTGATCCCGCACCATTAGTACAGTAATGATCCTGCACCATTAGTACAGTAATGATCCTGCACCATTAGTACAGTAGTGATCCCTCACCATTTGTACAGTATAAATCCCGCATCATTATGTGGCCACCAACCCCAAGCTAATTGAGTGTTTCAGAAAGTGACGAAAATGAAAACCATTTGAAAAGGGAAATCAGAATTATTTTTTCAGTGTCCTGTTTTCCCCAGACCATCAAGCCTGCGGACATCGCCACAGTGAGGAAACTGGGCAAGCCCCCACACCTGATCATGCGCATCATGGACGCCGTGCTGCTGCTGTTCCAGCGCAGGGTGGACCCTGTCACCCAGGACCCAGAGAGACCCTGCCCCCGGCCCTCGTGGAGCGAGGCCCTCAAACTAATGCAGCAGTCTGGCTTTGTCAGCATGCTGGTCAACTTTAGTAAGGTAAGCCATATTAATGGGTGAAGAGGTTCCAAGATGTATGGGCATATTTAATCAGTCTTAAATGATAAAATTCACCTTGTCCAATTGCATTCTCGAGTGGTTATAAGTCTTAAGACACATAGACTTACACCAGTGGTCACCAACCTCAAGATCACTTTCGCAGTCAAAAAGCAGCTGAGATCTACAGTTCATATGTTTTTTAACGTTAGCCTCACACAAACAGTTTTGTAGGAATGAGGTTTGGACAGTAGGCCTAATACATTATCACAGCATATTGGCTATATGATTGTCCTGCCAATATTGTTAATCGGACCATATTATATTTCAAAACTCGAGGTTTGATAACAAAATAGATCAGTTGGTTTAGCACTGTTGATGGTCAACAAGGTAAAATCAAAACATCAATTATCTTCAGGTCGAAAAGTCGGAGCTCTAGAAAGATTCCAGAGTTTCCGACTTGGAATTCAGTTGGATGACCGTTCAAAACGATTTTTCCCAACCATCTCTCACGGTCCCTGCTCTCTCCTTCCTTTCCTCCGGTGAGACTGACCTGAGATAGGGGACACCGTCTTCCACCTGATGGCCAAACTTGAGTCGCACCGCATCTGCTTCATGCACAAATTCAAGTTTTGCCAGCAGCAGACTATGATTGATAATGTCAAAGGCCAGACTGAAGTCTAACAAAACATCCCCCACAATCTTTTTATTATCAATTTCTCTCAGCCAAACTTCAGGCATTTGAATTTTTCAATTCCTTATCTACACATGGGGATTTAATTGTTTTTACAGTCATTTTCTTAATGGGTGCATGCTTATTAGAAACTGGAATAAGCAGTTTCATAAATGTGTCAAGTGCAGTCTCTGTTTGCTCGTCATTACACACCACGGACCAATAGATATTCTTACATCAACAACATAGGAATCACTACAAAACTTATTGCATGACCTCTTATACACTATAATAGGCCCAGCCTTTGTAACTTTGGTTTTCCTAGATATGGATCTGGATACTGCTTTCAAGCAAATTTCTGCAGCATTAGAAAAGATATGATCAATACATGTTGATGATTTCATTCCTGGGCTGTTTGTAGCTACCCTAGTAGGTTGGCTGATAACCTGAACCAGGTTGCAGGCACTGGTTACAGTTTGAAGTTTTTTCTTGAGTGGGCAGCTTGATTAAAGCTGTCCGTCTGAGACGTGTTAACCCTATGGGGACTCTGTCTAAAATGTCTCACCTACAGTATAGCTAACAGGTTTCAAAGTAAAGCCCCTTCTCAGATCATTACTAGCCTAGGTTATAAATACAACTCTGTCATTCACTGTCTATCAGTATTTGTGGCTTCAATACAGCACTTTCATTCACTGTCTATAGCAGCTCTAGAGGTTTTTTTCCCCCAACTGTCTGCACTCATCTGACTGACACACACACACTCACTCACTCACTCACTCACTCACTCACTCACTCACTCACTCACTCACTCACTCACTCACTCACTCACTCACTCACTCACTCACTTACTCACTTACTCACTTACTTACTTACTTACTTACTTAGGAGGGGATTGGGAAAGCTGTCCAGGCAGTGAAATATGGACGCCAGGGGATAGCCCCCGCATAGTTGCAGTGTGAAATAGAAACAGAGGTGCCAGTGAAGTCAAGGAACCTGATATCACAGCCCTTTGTTCCATAAACACTCAGAGAAACATGGTGCTTTTGGAGTTGTGAAACAGCATGCCGTCTGAAATGACTGACTGACCTTCTTCTGTCCAATCTGTCATGAGCCTTTTAATAGATGTTTATCAAATGAACTAATTGGCCAGATAGCCCACTTACCTGGTGCCCCTGATTTAAAAGAGAGACTGAACATCAGTATTACAGTTTTCCAGTCTTCCTTCCCTGAAGTTGAATATCCCTGTAATAGAACATGTAATTACAACATAACGGATGTCAGATTCCAGTTTTCTGTACTTTCCATTACGACTTGTGCCCCCACATCACTTCCAATGAATTTGTTTACTCTTGTACTCTCACGTCACCAGGATTCTATCACTGAGGAGGTAGTGGAGCTGTTGGCACCATACCTGGACATGGAGGACTACAACCTGGAGGCAGCCAAGAGGATCTGTGGCAACGTGGCTGGCCTCTGCTCCTGGACTGAAGCTATGAAGGACTTCTTTTCCATTAACAAAGAGGTCCTCCCTTTGAAGGTACACTACTCAACAACCATGGACCCTTCTTTGAAGGGAATATACTGTATACTTATGAACCAAAAGTAGGTTGAGAAAGATTTGACCCTGGTCTTTAACTTCTTGCGTCGAGCAATCCCGTATCCGGGAGCGTAATCATAGTCTCAAGCTCATTACCATAACGCAACGTTAACTATTCATGAAAATCGCAAATGAAATGAAATAAATATATTGGCTCACAAGCTTAGCCTTTTGTTAACAACACTGTCATCTCAGATTTTCAAAATATGCTTTTCAACCATAGCTACACAAGCATTTGTGTAAGAGTATTGATAGCTAGCATAGCATTAAGCCTAGCATTCAGCAGGCAACATTTTCACAAAAACAAGAAAAGCATTCAAATAAAATCATTTACCTTTGAAGAACTTCGGATGTTTTCAATGAGGAGACTCTCAGTTAGATAGCAAATATTCAGTTTTACCAAAAAGATTATTTGTGTAGGAGAAATCGCTCCGTTTTGTTCATCACGTTTGGCGAAGAAAAAAACCCGAAAATTCAGTCATTACAACGCCAAACTTTTTTCCAAATTAACTCCATAAATTAACTCCATAATATCGACAGAAACATAGCAAACGTTGTTTCACATATCTATTCGATGATAAATCATTCGTGGCAGTTTGGTTTCTCCTCTGAACCAAATGGAAAAATGCACACAGCTGGAGATTACGCAATAATTTCGACGGAGGACACCAAGCGGGCACCTGGTAAATGTAGTCTCTTATGGTCAATCTTCCAATGATATGCCTATAAATACATCACAATGCTGCAGACACCTTGGGGAAACGACAGAAAGTGTAGGCACATTCCTGGCGCATTCACAGCCATATAAGGAGACATTGGAACACAGCGCCTTCAAAATCTGGGGCATTTCCTGTTTGAAATTTCACCACAGAAAGTTCTGTGGCACTCACAGATAATATCTTTGCAGTTTTGGAAACGTCAGAGTGTTTTCTTTCCAAAGCTGTCAATTATATGCATAGTCGAGCATCTTTTCGTGACAAAATATCTTGTTTAAAACGGGAACATTTTTTTATCCAAAAATTAAAAGAGCGCCCCCTATATCGAAGAAGTTAACATTGTGTTGGCCCACTGACCTAAAGCCTAGGCATTAGTTCAGGGAGTTAACACAATTATGTACACTACCGTTCAGAAGTTTGGGGTCAACTAGAAATGTCCTTGTTTTTGAAAGAAAAGCAAAAAAATGTGTCCATTTTACCTTTATTTAACTAGTCAGTTAAGAACAAATTCTTATTTTCAATGACGGCCTAGGAACAGTGGGTTAACTGCCTGTTCAGGGGCAGGATGACATATTTGTACCTTGTCAGCTCTGGGATTTGAACTTGCAACCTTCTGGTTACTAGTCCAACGCTTTAACCACTAGGCTACCCTGCCACCCCATTAATATAACATCAAATTGATCAGAAATACATTGTAGAAACTTTAAAACGGCAGATTAAATATCTACATAGGCGTACAGTTGTGCACCGGGGCCTCCCACTCCTCTTTATATTCTGGTTGGAGACAGTTTGCGCTGTTCTGTGAAGGGAGTAGTACACAGCATTGAACGAGATCTTCAGTTTCTAGGCAATTTCTCACAAGGAATAGCCTTCATTTCTCAGAACAAGAATAGACCGACGAGTTTTAGAAGAAAGTTATTTATTTCTGGCCGTTTTGAGTCTGTAATCGAACCCACAAATGCTGATGCTCCAGATACTCAATTAGTCTAAATCAGTTTTACTGCTTCTTTAATCAGAACAACAGTTTTCGTCTGTGCTAACATTTTTGCAAAATGTTTTTCTAATGATCAATTAGCCTTTTATAATGATAAACTTGGATTAGCTAACACAATGTGACATTGAAACACAGGAGTGATGGTTGCTGCTAATGGGCCTCTGTACGCCTCTGTACGCCTACGCCTATGTAGATATTCCATTAAAAGTTTCCAGCAACAATAGTCATTTACGACATTAACAATTATTTATTGACTGTATTTCTGATCAATTTGATGTTATTTGTACGGCGAAGAAAATGTGCTTTTCTTTCGAAAACAAGGACATTTCTAAGTGACCTCACATTCCACCTCACCCCCCCCCTTGACTGGCTGGGTAAAAACCCAGGTTTTCTGCACACTACTGTGCAAGTCTGTGTTAGCCCACTGAGTTACATACAGCCTAGTCATTAGCTCAGGGAGCTAACGCAAGTCCTCAGTTCTCAAACAAGGTTACTCACCAAACCAATTATTTTAAATATGTCCCCAGGCCAACCTGACCCTGCAGGAGGCCCGACTTGGTGTGGCCCAGGGGGAGTTGTCCCGGGCCCAGGAGCAGCTAGATGCTAAGCAGCGGGAGCTGGATGAGGTGCAGGCGCTCTATGACGCCGCCATGAGGGAGAAGCAGACCCTCATGGACGATGCCACGGTCTGCCGACGCAAGATGGCCAACGCCACCGCACTAATCGACGGGCTTGGTGGTGAGAAGGTGAGGAGCTTTAGCCAACTTCTCAAACTGTCATGCCATATTGTTGTTGACATCTCCATGCGTCTATCTTGTTGTGTTTGTCTGTCAGATCCGCTGGACCGAGAGCAGTGCCCTGTTCCAGACTCAGATCAGACACCTGGTTGGGGACGTGTTGCTGGCTACTGGCTTCCTGTCCTACGCTGGTCCCTTTAACCAGGAATACCGCAACCTACTGCTACAGCTCTGGAGAAAGGACATGAGCAGCCACCACATCCCCTACAGTGATGTAAGACTCAGCTACACTCTTCACTGTTCTTGTCCCATTTGTCCATATAGATACAAGGTCTTAACTTTGTAACAATGATGTTAGTACATAGTCACTACATTTGATATTATCATTGGACAAAATTATCACATTGAGCTGATTAGTTGTGCTGTTTGAGACCATACTGGAATTGACCTTGAATTGACCATAACTGCTGTAGGAGCTGAATGTGATCAGTATGCTGGTGGACAATGCCACTGTGGGGGAGTGGAACCTTCAGGGCCTACCCAATGACGACCTGTCCATCCAGAACGGCATTATCGTCACCAAGGCCTCACGCTACCCCCTCCTCATCGACCCACAAGGCCAGGGAAAGATCTGGATCAAGAACCGTGAGAAGGATAGGGAGCTAGAGGTAACGAGGACCGAGTAGCTACAGTTATCTCACCCATAAAAAGTAAATCTGTATGAGATAAATGTCTGGAGAAACACATTTCTTTAATCCAGATTAACTTGACCCTACGTGTTTTTATTTAGTTTAGTTTTTAGTTTTTATTACCATCTCTGTTACTGACTGTTTCAGGTGACATGTTTGAACCACAAGTACTTCCGCTCCCACCTGGAGGACAGCATGTCTCTGGGCCGCCCCCTACTGATTGAGGACGTAGGAGAGGAGCTAGACCCTGCCCTGGACAACATTCTGGAGAAGAACTTCATCAAGTCTGGCTCCACGTATAAAGTAATATATTGCTTTTTGTCATCAATGTAGATGTATGGGGTTTGTGCTGTCTTGGAGTTAAACGTCTTGGAGTCATGTTTGTGCTTGCACAGCTGATAGTTTGCAAATACTATTTGATAGATAATTATAATAGTGCCTGGAAAACTGTAATTTTTTCTCTAGTTTCGACCCCCTTTTGTTTTATTAAGCTCTATGGGGGATATGAACGTAATCGTTTTTAATATTGGCTCCAAGATGCCTGTGCTATGACAAGAAGCCTCCGGCTCTCTGTTGCCATTTCATAGACTATCTCTTCCAGCCCTCTGTTGCCTGTCCTGTCCCTAGGTGAAGGTAGGAGACAAAGAGGTGGATGTGATGAAGGAGTTCACCCTCTATATCACCACTAAGCTGGCTAACCCGGCCTACACCCCTGAGATCAGTGCTAAGACTGCTGTGGTGGACTTCACTGTCACTCTCAAAGGCCTGGAGGACCAGCTGCTTGGCCGGGTCATCCAAATAGAGAAACAGGTACAGGGATCCCATTTATGCAGTATACCTATAGAGTACATAACTGGGGATGCCATTCATATTGTTTGGGTAAAGCTAGTCAAATACAGCTGTCAGTCACACAGAGTTTATACAGAGTTTCAAGAAATACAAGTTCCTCCTTGCTCTTACATGACATGCTTATTTCTCTCTGTCTGTGTGTGTTTCTGTCTCTCTCTCTCTCTCTCTCTCTCTCTCTCTCTCTCTCTCTCTCAGGAGCTGGAGTCGGAGCGTGTGAAGCTCTTAGAAGAAGTGACTTCTAACAAGAGGAAGATGCAGGAGCTGGAGGATAACCTCCTGTACAGACTGACCAGCACTGAGGGCTCTCTGGTGGAGGACGAGTCCCTTATAGAGGTCCTGAGAGTCACCAAGACCACAGCAGAGGAGGTATCTGTGTGTTTGGACTGTGTGCATGATTTCTTTCCAATGATGATGTATGAAAGAGATTAATGCATGCAAGAGCATCATTTTTTAAATACATTTTTAGATATACCTATATGTATTTCCCCTATATGTATTGATTTAAATGTTCTCAGATTTGTGACACAGTAGTCCAACATTGTACTTGAAATGTTCCCAACAGGTGAGTGAGAAGCTGAAGGTAGCAGCCGATACAGAGGTAAAGATCAATCTGGCCAGGGAGGAGTACCGTCCAGTGGCCACACGGGGCAGCATCCTCTACTTCCTCATAGTGGAGATGAGCCTGGTCAACATCATGTACCAGACCTCCCTCCGCCAGTTCCTGGGCATCTTCGACTCGTCCATGGAGAAATCCACCAAGTCCCAAATCACCTCTAAAAGGATCCTCAACATCATTGAGTTTCTGACCTACCAGGCATTTCGATATACAGCTAGAGGCCTGTATGAGGATCACAAGTTCCTCTTCACCCTCCTGCTGGCCCTGAAGGTCGACCTGCAGGCCAGGAACATCTCCCACAGCGACTTTCAAACCTTCATCAAAGGTTTGGCCAGTTACATTCATATTTTCCATTGCAACTTTCAGACCTTTATCACATTAACATTGGATTGTTTCAGTACCTCCTGATTTGTTATGAATGTGGCTGATGTTTTGATTAGGTTATGATAAGACTGAACACATGACCTGGCCAGGATAAACTGTGAGGCCTAACTGTAGCCTAGAGCCTATATTTTCCTGGTCACCTATCTGCGATTTAAAAAAAGACAATTTCAACGTAACCCTTCAATTAATATCAGTCATTACCAATCACACATACCTCTATCAATGTGTCTTTTCACAACGAAAAGAGTGACACCCATCACTTTGCTCTTATCACCCATGTAGGGTATCTCATAGTGTGTCTCACATGCGACTTGGCCCACCCACAAGGGGGGTAACTGAATACCCCAGCCCTAGTTCAGCTTACATCACACTGCTGACTGTATGCATCCAGATCTATTTTAGCCCCCTGAATTCCCCCTCTCACACTCCAATGGTATTAGGACCTTCTTTGACTGCTGTAATGTACATCAAGCTATGTATTTGGAAGAACTCTTTGTTTTCTCTTACTGTATTTGCATACAGTTCCTCTTATGTCCAATATTGACTAGTTTTCAACCTTTACAGTAAAGAGAATTGTTATCTGTCAAGCATCCATCTTAAAATGAAGCCAGTATTCCCTAAGCAAACCCTCTGAGTTGAATGCGCTTCTTAACCCTCAACCCCACTTAGATTTGTGTAAATTGAGATGTGAGATTTGTTACAAATCGGCAGTGCGTCGTCATATAGTGCGTCGTCATATGGGAAGCTTGATAATTCTCACTTTCTCTCTCTTACATTTGTTGCCGTTATTCAATTCAATCATTATTGAACCATGAGTAGTAAGGATATTAACTGTGCACCATGCATTACAGAAGATCCTACACATATTTAGAACTTCAAATGATTGTATAGTTATACACATATGGAATATATCTCCTCCTCTCCTAGGAGGTGCAGCCCTGGACCTGAACTCTGTGGAGCCCAAGCCGCGGCGCTGGATCCTGGACATAACGTGGCTGAACCTGGTTCAGCTGTCCAGCGTGCACCCCTTCACCCAGCTGCTGACCCAGGTCACCCACAACGACCGCTCCTGGAGGGCCTGGTTCGACGAGCCTGCCCCCGAGGAGGCCCCGGTGCCTGATGGATACGACAGCATGCTGGACACATTCAGGAAGTTATTGTTGATCAGGAGCTGGTGCCCCGACCGGACCATTGCGCAGGTGGGTGGGCCTATCTGTTGTTATTTAGACCTCACGTACGAATTGGGTCAGTGTCTGCTCAGTCAACATTTCCTGTGCTATCAGCAACAATATATTTTTGTTTCAACATAAAAAAATGCACATCAGTATATTTTCAAGATACTAGTTTGTATTTACCCCTTGAATAAAATGTAATTTCCCACATACAGCAAAAGCTTTTGACCCAGAACAACCCAAATGTTATTAATCTTTCCTTGAGTCTGGATGGTACCTTTAATATTTTTATGCAGGCACAGTGCTCTAGAAACACAGGTGACAGGTAGCCTAGCAGTGAAGAGCTTTGAGCCAGTGACAGGAAGGCCGCTGGTTCAAATCCCAGAGCCGACTCTGTGAAAAATCTGTCGATGTTCCCTTGAGCAAGGCACTTCATCCTAATTGCTTCTGTAAGTCGCTCTGGATAAGAGCATCTGCTAAAAGACTAAAATGTAAAATCAACATGCTGCCCTCAAACTTGTCATACCATTCAAGAGCAAATGACCTTTTTATCAAATCTAAATTAAGACTTGCTGAGTGATGTAATTTGACAAGTTAATTTACTTAGTAACCGTGGACACTCTGGGGAAGACGGTGAGAGAGAGAGAAAGGAACAGGTGTACTGTAATCATTTACAAATGCATACGTTACAGACAAGAGTCTCCCCTTTCAGTTCTGACTTGGGAGGGAACTATAAAAAGCCTCTCTGAAATGAGCGAACAGCTGACAGTCCGCATAGCCAGCAATTACCCATTCAAATCCACCATCTCTCCTTCTCGACCAAACCATTGCCAAGTTACACAAACCATACTGTGTAGGGTGGGTCCAAATCCTTCAAACACTGAGTAAATGTTATGTTTGTCTGAAGAAACAAGACAAAGAACTGTTGATGGTACGATGCCTAGTTTTACATCAGTTAACCAAAGTGAATACATTTTATCCTAATTTAATATCAGCTAAATATAATGGCTTCGAAAATATTTCAACAGGTTCCAAATGAATTTGGCACTAAGTATGCAGGAACTCTATTAAAATAGGCATAGAAGTAGGGTTAGGGTGTGGTACTTTCCCACTGTTGGACAGCCGGAGGAGCTAAGGCACTGAATTCCCTTGTCAAATCTGATCTGAGGTCTCCACTTTAGAAATGCTACCCACATGTACGTACTAAGGGGAGGCAGCTATTACATTTTGACACGCATGACAGGTGGAAACTGAGTTTGAGGCCCTTTGCCAAATATCTACTAAGCTAGGACCAGTGGTGTAAAGTACTTAAGTAAAAATACTTTCAAGTACTACTTAAGTAGGTTTTTTGGGGATTTGTACTTTACTTTACTATTTTTTTATTTTGCACAACTTTTGCTTCTGTCACTCCCTGACCTTAGAGATCCTTATTATTCTCTATGTTTGGTTAGGTCAGGGTGTGAATCGGGTGGGAAATTCTATGTTTTCTGTTTCTTTTGTTTTTGGCCTAGTGTGGTTCCCAATCAGAGGCAGCTGTCTATCGTTGTCTCTGATTGGGAATCATACTTAGGCAGCCTGTTTTCCACCTGAGTTTGTGCAATCTTGTTTTCTGTTTAGTTACTGTTGCCTGACAGAACTGTGCGTGTTCGATTTTGTGATTTTGTTTGAGTGTTTTTAAAATTAAAATCATGAACACTTTCCACACTGCGCTTAGGTCTACTCTTTCTACCACCAACGAGAGCCGTTACAGCTTCACTACATTCCTAAAGAAAATAATGCACTATTTACTCCATACATTTTCCCTGACACCTAAAAGTACTCCTTACATTTTGAATGCTTAGCAGGACAGGAAAATTGTCCAATTCCAGCACTTATCAAGAGAACATTCCTGTTCATCTACTGCCTCTGATCTGGTGGACTCACTAAAGTGTTGGAGTGTGCCCCTGGCTATCTGTAATTTAGAAAACAAGAAAATGATGCTATCTGGTTTGCTTATAAGGAATTTGAAATGATTTATGCTTTTACTTTTTATACTTACATACATTTTAACAGTTACATTTACCTTTGATACTTAAGTATATTTAAAACCAAATACTTTTAGACTTTTACTTAAGTAGTGTTTTACTGGGTGACTTTCACTTTAACTTGAGTCCTTTTGTATTAACATATCTTTACTTTTACTCAAGTATGACAATTTGGTGCTTTTTCCACAACTGGCTAGGACTATTCCACAAACCTACAGGGTGATTCCATGCCAGCGTAGCCCCAAAATAGTGTTTGTATCTCAGATTGTTCCGGCAATTCTTACATAGAAACTTCATAGGGCGGAAGGATGTTTGACATGCTTTTTACATTTGTATCACAAACCATTTTTGAGAAAATCATAATGAAAGTGGCCATTTTAGGCCTTTTTAAACCAAAAATGCCCTCTTCAGATACCATATATATTTTTGACCTACGCTGGCGTGGAATCACCCTACATGCTCCTGGAAGTGGAGTGACAGTTGGTAAGACCGTGGCTGTGGTGATAGTAATGGCAAGGTTGTGGGTTGAAGGGATCACATACACTGAACACAAATGTATGCACTCAATGTACTATACAGTACATTGTGCTGTAAACAAACATTTTCCACAGTCAATTGAAAAGGAATGTTTTGTTCTCCAGACATGTTTCTTCTCCTTTGGGCAGTGTGGTGTTGAATACTACCTGTCTATGTCTCTTCAGCCAACGCATTTCTAATCATCTCAATTAATAGAATGCGACTCACCTTTAAAGGAAGAACCACTGTACAGTACTGCTCTCTATGCTCCTAGGCTGCAGATCCTCTGTGCAACGTGTCAATGATTCTGCGCTACGTTATTGCTATGTGATCCGAATAAAATAATTTCCCCATTGGCCATATAATTATCACCCTGCAATATAAACTTTTCACAAATAATAATAGGTGGATTCAAACATGTAGGTTTTTATTTCATAGTTCTCTGTCATCTTCGAACCCAGGTTGATCCACCAAATGTTGCCTCTTCAATAATGACAAAATGAAAACCTTCAATAAAGCCATAGATGTATCTAAAGCAGTATCCAAAGCTAATGAACCGTGTTGAAAATCCTCAGCGGCAGTGGTATAGCCTGTGTTCCCCATATTAGCTGCTGAATCCCTTTGGTTTTTGTTCCAGGCACGGCATTACATCGCTGAGTCGCTGGGGCCTAAGTACGCCGAGGGGGTCATTCTGGACATGGAGTCTATGTGGGCGGAGAGTGACAAGAGGACTCCCATGGTGTGCTTCCTGTCTATGGGCTCCGACCCCACAGAGAACATAGAGAGGCTTGCAAAAGCAAAGGTAACTTTAGTGGCAAGTTTTTCAGACCTAGATTAAGCCTAGTCCTAGACTAAAAAGCACAATGCTGTTTTCTACTGTTTGTATTTGATTGTTTTGCTGATGTTGTGTCTGGCGTGTACCTGTAGGGAGCACCATGCAGACCCATCTCCATGGGGCAGGGCCAGGAAGTGCATGCTCGCAGGTTATTGGCCAACAGTATGGCTGACGGAGGTTGGCTCCTCCTCCAGAATTGCCACCTGGGCCTGGACTTCCTGGACGAGCTGCTGGAGTCGGTCACCAACACCGAAAACATCCACAGTGGTTGTAGGGTGTGGCTGACCACCGAGGTCCACCCCAAGTTCCCCATCAACTTCCTGCAGTCATCCATCAAGTTCACCAATGAGCCTCCTCAAGGTACATGTAAACCACTTCTTCTGTGTTAATTTTCATAATCTGGATTGATGAACATGGCATATACAGTATCTTCGTATTATTAATTTGTGTCATACCAGATTTGTGCTCTTACGTTGTGTCCAGGTATGAAAGCAGGGTTGAAAAGGACCTACAACGGTGTGACTCAGGAGATGCTGGAGATTACTAACCTGCCCCAGTGGAGACCTCTGTTATACGCTGTGGCCTTCCTCCACACTACTGTTCAGGTCTGACTGAACAACATCATTTCAAACCTGATTCACCCCCGTATCATACCCGTATCATAATGCCATATCCCCATATCACACCATCATATTAAATACCCATATCCCCAATGGCTGTTGCTTCTCTAACATTTTCAGTGTTCATCAATAACAGTCTTTCCATCTACTGTTCCATGTTTTCCTTCCCTTTTCTCTGGTTCTTACTAGCACTCTGCCTCTGTATTTCTCTGGTTCTTACTAGTGCTCTGCCTCTGTATTTCACTGGGTCTTACTAGTACTCTGCCTCTGTACCCCTCTCTTTCCCCCCTGCAGGACAGGGAACCCTTTGAAAATCAGTAGGTCTACTGTGAAACGCTCACATTCTTTACATTACAATCTATGCTTTAACTCTACAGTTATTACTTATAATGATATTTTATCCAGTGAAAATAAATGAATGAATGGATGAACCAATGATGTCCATCAATCTCTCTATCAATCTCATGTGTGTTGGTTTTTCTCCATCCAGGAGAGGCGTAAGTTTGGCCCCCTGGGCTGGAACATCCCGTACGAGTTCAACCAGGCAGACTTCACCTCCAGCATGCAGTTTGTCCAGAACCACCTGGACGAGTTGGACGTGAAGCGGGGCGTCAACTGGAGCTGCCTGCGCTATATGCTGGGTGAGGTCCAATATGGCGGCCGCGTAACAGACGACCTGGACAAACACCTTCTCAACACCTTCACCCGCGTGTGGTTCAGCGAGAGCACATTCGCCGACAAGTTCTGTTTCTACAAGGGTTATACTATACCCAAAGCCAAGAATGTGCCGGATTACCTGCTCCACATTGAGACCCTGCCACTGGTCGACTCGCCAGAGGTAAGAGGGGGGAGAGATGTTATTGGTGTGACATTAGTGCTACATCATTATTTTCTGCTTGCAGTTAGCAGACTGTTAATGTTAGACAGGTTTTGGTTATTTTTGAATAGGCTACTATCACACTGGAGCAACAAACATAATTTCTACTACTCAAACATACAACACAAATACTAATCACAGTTGTGTGACCAACAGGTGTTTGGTCTTCATCCTAATGCTGACATTACATACCAGACAAACATGGCCAATGAGATCCTAAGCACCATCATCAATATCCAACCCAAGGACAGTGGAGGAGGGGGTGGGGAGACAAGAGAGGCCACTGTCCAGAAACTGGCCAACGAGATGCTGGACAAGCTGCCACCAGACTACGTTCCACATGAGGTAACCAACCAGACATGGACAAGGTTGATTGTGTCAATCATGGGTTGGGGTCAACAATTGTTATATCTTGGCTCGTAAAGATACCATATGTACCACAGATCAGCTGAACAACTACATCAATAATAAGGTCCTCTCTACTTTGTGCTTCAGGTGAGAGCTCATCTTCAGAAAATGGGCCTTTTCCAGCCCATGAACATCTTTCTGCGGCAGGAGCTTGACCGCATGCAGCGAATCATAGGCTGTGTACGGAGTACCCTCACCGATCTGAAACTGGCCATTGATGGTAAGTCTCTAAAAAACACATATTGTAAATGCATACAGAGGTACTATGAAAAAGATCATCTGTAATAAAAACAACTTTCACACTGTACAGTGTAAATAGCATGGAAATACAATACATAGCTAGTTAGCAACTTTTGATAAGAAATTAGACAACATTTTTCACTACTCCACAATCGAAGTGAGACCTTTGAGTCTGGTTATAGGTTTCGAGTCCCTGAACTAAACTATCTACCATTAGGGACCATTATCATGTCAGAGGATTTGAGGGATGCCCTGGACAGCATGTATGACGCACGCATCCCCAAGCTGTGGCAGAAGATCAGCTGGGACTCTGCGACGCTGGGCTTCTGGTTCACGGAGCTACTGGAGAGGAACCAGCAGTTTTATACCTGGATCTCCAGTGGACGGCCCCACCAGTTCTGGCTCACTGGCTTCTTCAACCCACAGGTAGGATATACGTGACCGACCGCTTTGATTCGGTCTTATGTAGCAGAATTTGAAATTGTGTTTTTTTTACATTGGTTAAAAGCAGAGACACAGAGCTACAAAATTGTATATCATACACTGCATTTAAAGGAACAATGGGAAAGTAATTCTGCTTTGAAAGTTGATCAACTTTGAGAAAATGGCCTTTGAATGTTTTGGTACCTACTGGAGAGCTCTTCTTTGTCTACACCCCTTCAGCATCGTTCACACCCTCTTAAGTTTTAGCCCCACCCAACTCTTTAAGGGTTGATCTGAGTGTTCCATCCTAACAACGACAGTCAAGCACCCAAGCTAACTGGCAAACGTTGGCTACCTACTTCAAGACACAAATGAGAGAACAGCTCACTGACTATTTTACTCGCCCTAGCATAGCTGGTTAGGCTGTTTATATGTTATCCAGAGCGTTGGTGACTGCAACTGTGCTGCTGGCAACAATTTATGCTTTTTTGCCAACATTTACTGACACCGGACATATTCAACTGGTGTTGAGTGTTCGTAAATTTGTCAGTTATTCTGCACTCTGGCATACTCAGACGAGAGTGCTCTGAAATCGGAGTAGTTAGCCAGAGTGAATTTACCAGCTACATCTATCAACAGTTGTCGCTGTGACATTCTATTGAAATGGTTACTTGCATGGAGTCCTTTGTTAAGACATGTAGCTAGCTAGCTGGGTAAACAATTAACCATAATCACAACTCATGACGTTACTACCCTGCATGAATCTGCAGGTAGCTAACCAACCAGGTTCAATGTTAGCTAGCTAACATTAGGCTATAACTAGCAAAGCAAATGGCTCTGAGATACAAATAATAAGATCATACACGTAATGTTAGCTAGCGAGCCAGCTAACGTTAGCTAGCTAGCTAACAGTACACTTTTAAACTTAAAATGAAAACTACTTTACGTTCAAATGGCTCTCCTGTGAAGTAGTGACTCGCGACATATGCCTAGTTTCCTGACATGAGTCACATACTGCAAATGTACAAGCTCAGAGGTGGAGCAGACAAGGCAGTCGCACCAATGAATATCTGGTTACAGTACTTCGTGTGGAACTTGTACTCTTTATGTATTACCTGGGAATAATGTATATTACGTTATGATCTAAATGTTAGGATTTTAAATAGTGTTCTTTTAAAGCACCCAGCAAAAATGTTTTCAAATTCATGTCATGATAAACTGTGTGGTTTGTCATAGGGCTTTCTGACTGCCATGAGGCAGGAGACCACGAGGATGAACCTGGCCAAAGGCTGGGCTCTGGACACTGTCGTCCTGCACAACGATGTCACCCGGATGATGAGGGAGGATGTCACAGCGCCGCCGTCAGACGACATGGGCGGAGTCTACATCTACGGACTCTTCCTGGATGGCGCAGGGTGGGACAAGAGAAACGCCAAACTCACAGAGTCACCTCCAAAGGTTAGCATATAGCATTATCAATATTTATGCTCATTATTATTTGCTTCTCTAAGATCGATGGTAAAAACATTGAATGAACCAGACCTGGGTTCCGTCAACAACAACTAAATATATATGATCATACCAATGAAATAGTCCCAAAAGTAAAAACTCTAAATTCAATTGCACCTTGATTAATTGTATTTGACATAATGTATTTGACCCAGGTCTGTAATGAATTTCCTTTGAGTCTGAAGTTGTTAGAAACCAGCCTTTTGGGTCTCACCCCCGTCTTTCACTTCCAGGTCCTTTTCACAGTCCTCCCTGTGGTCCACGTCTATGCTATCAGCACGTTGGCTTCCGATGCCAAGCGTCCGCAAGGGATAAGCCTGTACCCCTGTCCGGTGTATAAGAAACCCAGACGCACAGACCTCACCTTCATCTTCTCCCTGCTGCTGCGCACCTTCCAGTCCCCTGACCACTGGACTCTGAGGGGAGTGGCTCTGCTCTGTGACTGCAAATGAGTGGAAATTTCATTTCAAGTGGTAGCCATTTTAGTTTTGCAAAACATGTTTGTGTGGGCGGGGGCAGTGGATAGGTAGGGGTGCGTGTGTGAGTGAGTGTGTGAATGAGTGATTGTGTGTCTCAACCACATTCTGAATATGACTATGATGACAATATGTGTGTTTATCTAATTCCAAGTGATTTCTCAGAATTACTATTTGTCTACGTAGTGCAAATTATTTGATTAATAAATAATGCTAATATTTTGTGCAGCCACATTACTATATTTGGAATTTTTATTAAACATCTTTTCAAAGAATAACAGTAGATGTAAACAATGCACAAGTCGTATAGAAATTCTTGTTTTTGAATAACTCATCATGTCCTGGTATTTTATTTGTTGAAGTGCTGTAGAAAAGATAGTTGTTATGACATGTTTCCCCTATTCCAATTTATCCACTAAAATCAACCCCTCTAACACTTCACCCTGTCAAAAAGCATTTGAATAGCATCATGTAGCATCATAGTAATAACACTTTTATCAAATGTGTATAATTATGTAATAAATCAGAGCATAGCAAACAAGGACGCCAGTAACATTTTTTCACAGTTCTATACCTCTTGACTGGGTTGTGTGTGTTGTAATAAGAGTGTGGTTGTCATAAGCTGTTACGACACATTTTATGGGAAAAAACAAAAGCTTCCGACTACTATCTTGTCTACTATCTTAACATATGTTGGAAGTGTAGCAAATAATTACCATAGCAACAGTTAGTGTAGTACTGCACTGAGTTTAGACCTTTTTCAACTGTGTTCATTGAATAGAAACAAAATCTACAGTTAACAAGAGTATTGGACAATTGAATAAGATAATGACATGCACAATGTGTTACCTCTCCTTAGCAGCAGAGAGGCTTAAAATCCATCCTATATATGTAAAGTGGCATAAACTCAAGAGAATTCCTCTCAACTTCATGAAATAATATCTATAGTCATGCCAAATCACTCACACTATAACAGAAAAAAATATCTAGAAATGGCTTCATGTATTTAACAATACTAAATGAGCAGAAGTTGCAAATATTCAGGAATCTGCTTATGTCCATAGGGAGTTAAATGATGTACTTGCAATGTCTGTTCCTACTGGCCATTTGTATAGCTAATTATTATTTATTTTTAAATGTCATATCCATAGATATTTGACATAATGCACAGTAGTTTCTTCACCCACCGTTTCATATAATAATATATGCCATTTAGCAGAAGCTTTTATCTTAGTCATCCGTGCATACACTGTATGTATGTCTGGTTCCGGGAATCGAACCCACTACCCTGGTGTTAGAAGCGCCATACTCTACCAACTGAGCTACAAAGGACCAATTTAGAAATTAACCCATTTTCCTATGAAATGATATATACTTGTTATATATGTTTATATATGCATTACTCCTCAGACAACAGCTGATTTGAGTTTTTCTCTGCAAAAACTGCACAAGAAATGTTATCTATTCACTGAATTCTGGTTCGGCGGGCATGAATTGACATCATTCAGTCCTAAAGCTCATCACTCTTCACATACCTTCACACAATACATTTCTCTGTCAAGTTATTGTTTTGCATATGTAACATTAACCTTAATTAAACCATTCATACCAAAACTCAATTTCAACTTCCATCATTTCAGTAGTTTAGCCTTAACATCCCATATTCAGCCTTTCAACATGCAAATTAACGACAATTGAATGTCCGTTATGTTGTAAGTATGTTGATTATGAAGATGTTGAAAGTCTGTAGAAAATGTCCAATCCCACAAACTTGCTGTAATTCTTTTCAGTTTATTTGTTTTGCACACTTGAAAGTCCATGTCTAATGTAAACAGGAAAAATTGAAGAAGAAAAATATATATATAAATCCTTGAATTCCCAAAACAAAGATGACTTCCAAATGTTACAGGAGTGTGTGGATTATATAAACTCATCGTGTTGACACCCTAACTGGCCTGTTTCTGGGACCAGGACTACTGGGACTATGGGTCACAGGCCAATCCTAAAAATAAATAAAAAAGGAAAAATAACATGTATGTTGTTGTTTTTCAGTTTCCTTGACCGCTGTTTTAGGAGAGCTGCTTGATATCATTTATCGGTACCTCATCCTCTCCATCCTCCGCCTCCTTGGTCACCTCCGTGTAGGCGAGGTCAGGGCTTGCAGATTTGCGTCCCTTGGGAGGTGGGATGGGTGCGGCACCCTCAGTGACCCCCTCGGCCCCCTCCTGGCCCTCCGCCACAGTCCTCTCCTTCTTCAGTTTGGCTGGCACATGGCTGGCAATAGATTCCTTGAGCCGCGAGCCGGACTGCTTGAGCCTCTCGCCGGACTGGCGGATCTTCTCCCGGCGCTCAGTTGATACGATGCGCTCACCCATCTGCCCAACCTTGCTGTTCATGTTCTCTTTCGTCTTGGTCATGTTCGCACGGGAGAAGGTGGACTTGAAGCTCTCGATGCGGCTCAGGCCTGATTTCTTAATCGTGGCGGCCGTGGACGAGGCTTCCTCCACCACCATGTACTCCTCATCAGACTCAGGGGGGAGCTCAAAGTGGTCTGGCTCCACTTCGGCCGCCGACGGTTTGGGTGCCTTGGGTTGACTGGGTCCTTTGGGTTCCTTTTCGGCTGCCACAGCTGGCACCTCACTGTCACCCTATAATGAGATCAGAAACCAGGTTGAGTGTCTCAGAACCACCTCAAAACAACCAAAGGGATACACAAAAGCGCTTGTGTGTCTGCTTGCTAGTATACATCTGTAACCTGTAAAACCACACATTTCACTGCACCTCTCCAGTGTATGTGACAGTAAAACATAATTTTGTCTGCCTGCTAGTATACATCTGTAATATCAAGTGGTAGCACTTTGTTTCAGGTTTAATGATACCTGAGTTCTGACAGAAGGATTGCAATAGTATTGAGGTTTAATACATAGAAAATAAAGACCGAAATTAAAAGTCTTGATGTTGGGAGGAGAATGACCACCATAATATTGACGTTTGCCTTAGTTGTTGAATGAAGAATCTGACATCTTGACGATCCTGAGAAGCATAGACCAACTGCTCTCGCTTAATGCTGCGGGTCCCATAACTCAGTTATTTAATGGGTTCATGTTTCATGCAGTACTTCACTCATTAAAGTCAATGTTTGAAATGAGAGCAGCCACTCATGAAGACATTGCCAAGAACCATAAATAATTGTATGAATTACCATAGATGGCAGCTAAACTGGTATCTGCAACCCAACACTGTATCCAGCACACACACTGAGTTTCAGTTAATCAGTGAATTTGGTTCAAACCATTATTTGTATATCTGTATATCTGTATATCTGTATATCTGTTAACCCAATGAGTCCCACCATGATGACGGCGCGAATTGGAATTCTAACCACTTTTAAACGTGGTGTTTGAGCTACAGACTTTTGAATGACTTGAGCTACAAACTATTTAAAGCTATCATTGAAAGTCTCTCACAAACATGCACATGTAACATGTTCTGCTCTGTGATGCTCACAAGCTACACAAGGTCATTCGAAGGTGAGGGGTTCTTCTACATAGAAGATCATAGGAAATCCTAGGACATGGCCTATATAATACTGTAATAAGCTCACATAGTTGCTGTCTTAAACACCAAACTCTGCACAGTTGCCTCTGACTAGTTGGATATTCATTTCCCAGTTAGCAAAAAATGTCAGTACTTACAGCATTCATATAAATAAATACAAAATGATCATGTTTTTGCTTTGGCTGACCTTTTCTTATTGACATTGGTCAATAAAACTTATGAACGCAACTGTTTATGTCAAATTGTTTTGAGTTGTACTTATAGCCCCGGTTGTCCTGAAAAGAAAATGGTAAAACACTTAACTGTGAGGCTAAATATAAAGGCTGGACATGCAGATAAATGAAAGTCAATGAAAAGGAGATTTTTGATGGGGTCTCGGGACTAATAGGGTTAATAAGACAGGTCAACAACATTTCACAGATTGACCCTAATTGGCTGTTTTTTCCCCACCTACAATCACTTATGTTCTACGTGCATCTCAGAATTAAGTTAATAGCCTCTAATATTCTATGAAAACACAAGACTTTAATGATATTTCAAAAATAATAATTTATTACATAATTCGAAATGTATGCACTTTATAGAATATGCCATAAAGGCCTACAGTATTTCACAACATGTCAAAAGTTGGGTAGAAAGACTAAGGTTTTGATACAACATTGTGTCACCTGAGAGTTCAGCACCATTCATTTAGATATGTGTTCATTAAATAACGCTTTTAATGAGAACTGGTTTGATAGTCTTTGGCATATATCAGATGTGTACTGGTTCACTTGGGTCTCTTGTTTCCCTCTCCTGCTTGAAGTTATTTGGGAATTGGAGATGCTTCAGTACGTTTTCCATGGGCCTCCAGCTCATTCATCCTTTCAAGAAATGTTCACAAGAGAAAAACCGTGTCTTAACATCATATCTTAACATTATACATCAACTGTTTCATGTGTTTGAATTGCAGTTACATACAGTGCATTCGGAAAGTATTCAGAACCCTTCACTTTTTCTACATTTTGTTACATTACCGCCTCAATTCTAAACTGGATTAAGTAGTTTTTTCCCCTCATCAATCTACCCCATAATGACAAAGCAAAAACAGGTTTTTAGAAATGTTTGCAAGTGTATTAAAAATAAAAAAACGGGAATATCCCATTTACACAAGGATTCAGATCCTTTACTCATTACTTTGTTGAAGCACCTTAGGCAGCGATTACAGCCTTGAGTCTTTCTGGATATGACGCTACAAGCTTGGCACACCTGTATTTGGGGAGTTTCTCCCTTTCTTCTCTGCAGATCCTCTCAAGCTCTGTCAGGTTGGTTGGGGAGCGTTGCTGCACTGCTATTTTCAGGGTCGTTGTCCTGTTGGAAGGTGAACCTTCGCCCCAGTCTGAGATACTGAGCACTATGGAGCAGGTTTTCATCAAGGATCTCTCTGTACTTTGATCTGTGCATCTTTCCCTCGATCCTGACTAGTCTCCCAGGTCTGGTACTGAAAAACATCCCCACAGCATGATGCTGCCACCACCATTCTTCACAGTAGGGATGGTGCTAGGTTTCCTCCAGACGTGACGCTTGGCATTCCGATCAAAAAGTTTCATCAAACCAGAGAATCTTGTTTCTCATGGTCTGAGAGTCCTTTAGGTGCCTTTTGGCAAACTCCAAGCACACTGTCATGTGCCTTTTACTGAGGAGTGGCTTCCGTCTGGCCACTACCATAAAGGCCTGATTGGTGGAGTGCTGCAGAGATGGGTGTCCTTCTGGAAGGTTCTCCCATCTCCACAGAGGAACTCTGGAACTCTATCAGAGTCACCATTGGGTTCTTAGTCACCTCCCTGACCAAGGCCCTTCTACCCCGATTTCTCATTTTGGCCGGGAGGTCAGCTCTAAGCATTAACTTACGAATGATTTTTTTTATAAATTAGGAAAAATGTATATAAACCTGTTTTCACTTTGTCATTATGGGGTATAGTGTGTAGATTTAAGAGGGGAAAAAGTAATTTAATCAATTTTAGAATACGGCTGTAACATAACAAAATGTGGAAAAAGTCAAGTGGTCTGAAAACTTTAGAATTTCAAAGTATCGTGCCAAAGCCTTACACCTATTCAAGTTCCATTTATGGGTGAGGAAGTTTGCTTCCAATACTGAATTCAGAGTTGCAGTGCTGTTCCAATATATTCTACCGAGGCATGTACCATTTGCTACATGAAATATTACTACTATTAATGTACTGTATCATTAATATGCCTCTTACGTATTATAGAACACCTGATCTAAACACTTACACTAAAAGTTCAAACCTTTGACTTTATAAAACTACAGCCTCACACACGTAGGATTAACATGGATTAAAGGATTAATCATAAAGGATTATAACAACCTTTATGATAGGCCAAGCCCAATAAAACTCTGCCAAATGATGCCAAAGAAATGATGACTTTTGAAGTCTATTCAATACAATTTCAATATATAACTTAGCCCTATCACGAGGACATCATTCTGAGAATGTCCTCCCTCATTTTCTGTATAAACTATGTCATTTTGTACACAGTTATATATTTACTTACTCATTTACATGCTAACTGACTGACTTACCTACTTACTTACTAATTGGTCTTACTTATTTAATTACTAATGTGTCTTACTTACTAAACTACTTACTTACTAATTTGTCTTATTTACTCATTTGTTTTACCTACTTACTTACTAATTTGTCTTACTTAATTACTAATGGGTCTTACTTAATTACTAATGTGTCTTACTTAATTACTAATTTGTCTTACTTAATTACTCATTTGTCTTACTTACTAATTAGTCTTACTTAATAATATGTCTTACTTACTTATTCCCTTGCGTTCATATAATTCTAAGAGAGGTTTATTGACAATCACAGCCTCATACCTAATACTTTATTAGGAGGTGAGGGTCTTGACAGGAAAAGGCTCTCAGCATAAAAACAGAAAGAGGACCCTGTGCACAGCAGGCTCTCAGAATAACCTTGTATAATAACTTTGAATAATGTTGTCAGCTGTCATTTAAACCCAGCAAATAACAGCAAACCCCTTTACAAAGACTGGAGGTGCTCTTCATTATTAGAGAGAGAGCGAGATTGTTCTATTCATGGTATATTCTGACTTAAATTCCAAATAAGTCTTTTTTTTTGCCATTTCAATGTTCTCTTGCCCAATATTACCTGGAAAAACAAAGAGGGTGTTCTTAATTAATATTCATGAACTGCCTTACAGTACGACGAGCTGATTTCTGTCAAGAGAGTAACTTGTTTTACAGTTTATTTCTCTAAAGAAATTGGGAGGTACTTTAATGTGTTGTCAACATTAGAGCCATCTCTTTTGCTGAGACCAAACATTGTCAATTATATTACCTCAATCACCTCAGCTACCTCGTACCCCCAGCACATTGACTCGGTACCGGTACCCTTGTTGTTATTTTATGTTACCACTGTATATCCTTCATCTTTAAAAAAACATGTCTTTTTTAGTTATTTTTTACACATGTTCATACTTTTCGGCTCTGCATTGTTGGGAAAGGGCTCGTGAGTCAGCATTTTACAGTAAAGTCTACTCATGTTGTATTTGGCGCAGGTGATAAATAATATTTGATTTGATAAATCTGTGCCACTGCAGGTTTAGGCTACAAGGGAAATCTAGGAAGATTAGTTCCATCCATTATCTTTTTCTTTCGATCCCCTTATACCGATCTAAATATAAGTGAATCATCACTAACCATGTACATGTTGGGTCTGTGCAGCTTATCCCAAAAAATAGCTACATTTGAATTCTAATTTGCATTTACCAATTTTCATTTAAATGATGACATAAAAAGAGCACCTAGTGGTCACTAACTGGCACAGAATGGAAGACAGTGTGGTGAATTAGTCAATCCCAGTATACCAAGAGAATCAACCAACATTACTGTAACCATGCCACAGATGTCCCCACTCCTTGTTTGATTCCTAAACCTCCCTATCATGTTTCATTTTCACTTCCCCCTTTCGAGTAAAAATAGAATGGAACGGTCTTAACCCGTATGACCCATTCTGGACCAGGCAAACTGAGCAATTAGTAGAATTAAGTTGGTATCACTTTACTTTTACAGCCCCCTTATTACCTGGTATTTACTTCAAGACTGTAGGGAAACAGCATAAGTACGTACCGTTACAAAAATATTTGAAATAACTTCTAGAAATTACTGTTTCTAGTAATTTCACAATAAAAAAATGATAAACACCAGTGGTAATATTAATATAAAATAAAACGTTATCTGTAATGCATTTGAGTAAAAACTGGTGTTAAAATGTTTGAAAATTGATCCGGTTTTAGAGTCATCTTTAATTACAGCATCCATTTCATAGCAGGGAGAGTATGAATTAAATCAACGCATTGCATGCCTTCAAAGCAATAGTTTCTTATTCAACATTAGTACTGTATGTCACACACACACTTGCATGCCAAACTGCATATCGTTCGTTCATTGATTGTGCGGCTGCCAGTGAATCCAGTTTATTTATAGAAAAAGCATGTTGTTCTTTGTTATTTGACCTCCCCCTTTCTTTCCTAGTCTGAAATAAAATGGCAGCCAAGATCCACTCCGCCCCATCCATGGCTGCTTAATCCAAATCGTATCGTCACTGGCAATCTGCCACATAGATTCGTATTCTTGAGTGCAGCATCTAACCTTTTAATAGACTGCACTATATCTTACGTCCTGTCAAGGCAACTCAGGCCCTGAAATAATCAAGTCAACGGCAGGCCTGCAGCTGTTAGCTTTGAAGGCCAAAGTAAAATTAAGCCTGCACCATTCAACCATCTGAAAGAGTACATGCTTTGATTTCACTTTTAACACGCTCAATTTTAACAGATTCTTTCGGGCCCCCTGTCTCCATGTTGTTTCTGCAAGCAAAATCTCAACTAAAGTCTATGAGTTTGAACAATTTACCACATCCTTCTACAGCTCTTGAGAGTATGATCCTTAAATAACTAGTTAGAGGATGAAGATGACAATGGTGAGTACCCCTTGCTTCTGACAGCAATGACATTGGCTGAATGGTCTTACCTGGTAGATAACAACCCGGAACTTGTTCTTGGCCAACAGTTCCTCCTGGGTTATTTCCACCTTCTTGACGCGGATGTTCTGATTCTCCACCCGTACCCGAACGTCCTTGATGTGGCAGCTGACCTTCCGCGTCTTCTCCAGCAGCTTGTCCACTGTGCTGCTGGTGGCGGCGTGGTTTACCGTCAGCTTCACCACGTCCTCCTGGATGGTCTTGACGCTGTTCTCCAATTCTAGCTGCCTCTCCTCCATACGTGTCTGACACGTCTGTACGTTGTCAATGATGCCCGCCACACGCTCCAATAGCGCCATGATGGACGTCGTGTCGTCCCCCACAGCCAGACCCAGTTTATTAGCCATGGTTGGTGTCGTCAACCGCCTCGTCTCGGATCCAAAGGGAAAGGGTTGAGGATAGCAATATTTGTTTTTCTTAGTGGTCAGTAGAAACCGCAGAAAGGGTAACCAGGCCTCTAGATAGCTTCGACCTGATACTTGTCAGACCAGCAGGTGTTAGGAAGGGTTTGGTTGTTGGATCATTGGGCCATGGAGGGCAGCAGACACCTCGGCCAAAGAGACTCACCGTGCTACTGGTCCCTCACCCAGGTCAAATGCAAAAGGACATGGAGGCTCCACCTCTCTAGGGTGTGGGCAGCTCAGGGGGATATGAGAGGGCAGATGCCGCCAGTCAGGGCTCAGAGAGAGAGACAAAGAGAGAGACATGGGGGCCAGACTTGACATGCGTTCACCCTAGCTAAAAATACTGAGCGTTAAGTGACTCCTCTACATTTTTGGAAGATGTGTAGCTGGGATAATGGAACCCCCCCCATCCATTCTACACTCATATTCTATAAGCGAGTTATTTTTTTTCCATTGCACCATTGGACAACTAGCTACAGTTGAAGTTGGAAGTTTGCATACACTTAGGTTGGAGTTATTAAAACTCATTTTTCAACCTCTCCACAAATTTCTTGTTAACAAACTATAGTTTTGGCAAGTCGGTTAAATCACCTACTTTGTGCATGACACAAGTAATTTTTCCAACAATTGTTTACAAACAGATGATTTCACTTATAATTCACTGTATCACAATTCCAGTGGGTCAGAAGTTTACATACACCAAGTTGACTGTGCCTTTAAACAGCTTGGAAAATTCCAGAAAATGATGTCATGGCTTTAGAAGCTTCTGATAGGCTAATTGACATCATTTGAGTCAATTGGAGGTGTACCTGTGGATGTATTTCAAGGCCTACCTTCAAACTCAGTGCCTCTTTGCTTGACATCATGGGAAAATCAAAAGAAATCAGCCAAGACCTCAAAAAAAAATTGTAGACCTCCACAAGTCTGGTTCATCCTTGGGAGCAATTTCCAAACACCTGAAGGTACCACATTCATCTGTACAAACAATAGTACACAAGTATAAACATCATGGGACCACGCAGCCGTCATACCGCTCAGGAAGGAGATGTGTTCTGTCTCCTAGAGATGAACGTACTCTGGTGTGAAAAGTGCAAAACAATCCCTTAACAACAGCAAAGGACCTTGTGAAGATGCTGAAGGAAACAGGTAAAAACGTATCTATATCCACAGTAAAACGTCCTATATCGACATAACCTGAAAGGCCACTTAGCAAGGAAGAAGCCACTGCTCCAAAAACCACCATAAAAAAAGCCAGACTACGGTTTGCAACTGCACATGGGAACAAAGATCGTACTGTTTGGACAAATGTCCTCTAATCTAATCAAACAAAAATAGAACTGTTTGGCCATAATGACCATTGTTATGTTTGGAGGAAAAAGCAGGAGGCTTGCAAGCTGATGAACATCATCCCAAACATGAATCAAGGGGGTCGGAGCATCATGCTGTGGGGGTACTTTGCAGCAGGAGGGATGGCATCATAAGGAAAGAAAATTGTGTGGATATAATGAAGCAACATCTCAAGACATCAGTCAGGAAGTTAAAGCTTGGTCACAAATGGGTCTTCCAAACGGACAATGACCCCAAGCATACTTCCAAAGTTGTGGCAAAATGACTTAAGGACAACAAAGTCAAGGTATTGGAGTGGCCATCACAAAGCCCTGACCTCAATCCTAAAGAAAATTTGTGGGCAGAACTGAAAAAGCATGTGCGTGCAAGGAGGCTGTAGCAATGTGCTGGGTTTGTTGTCTGAGTCAGGCGCAGGACACTGGTTTGAGGAAAAAACACAAAAGTCTTTACTCAAAATATTAATTTAAAAAAACGGAATATCTCCAACAAGGAAACATCACATATAGAGAAAATCCTCCAACACACACGGTAACACAAAACAATCATGGACAAAACAGAAAGGTAGACGAGAGGTTAAATAAGGAACATAATAAGGGAATAAAAAAATCAGGTGTGTGTAATCAAGACAAAACAAAAGGAAACATGGATCGGTGATGACTAGAAAGCCGGTGACGTCGACCGCCGAACAAGGAGAGGAGCCGACCTCAGCCGAAGTCGTTACAGAGGCCTACAAATCTGACTCAGTTACACCAGCTCTGTCAGGAGGAATGGGCCAAAATTCACCCAACTTCTTGTGGGAAGCTTGTGGAAGGCTACCTGAAACGTTTGACCCAAGTTAAACAATGTAAAGGCAATGCTACCAAATACTAATTGAGTGTATGTAAACTTCTGACCCACTGGGAATGTGATGAAAGAAATGAATGCTGAAATAAATCATTCTCTCTACTATTATTCTGACATTTCACATTCTTAAAATAAAGTGGTGATCCTAACTGACCTAAGACAGGGAATTGTTACTAGGATTAAATGTCAGGGATTGTGAAAAACTGAGTTTAAATGTATTTGGCTAAGGTGTATGTAAACTTCCAACTTCAACTGTATATATTGCTTTGAGTGCCTATTGCACAATCAAGAGCATACCTTGATATTCAGAGGTCTACGCTGTCCCCTGAGAGGTCTACGCTATCCCCTGGCAGAGCCCTCGGAGCAGAGGTTGGGCATGCGTTCCATGAAGTATATGCTAGTATGGAGGTTGGAACAGCCCAAGCCTCCTGCATACTATGGGAGTGACATCACACTTGTGACCTTGTGATACTGCATACAGACTTAAAACATGGGTCCAACAGGATTACAGGCCTAAGAGTTCAATATTTGTGTATTCCCTTGTGTAGTGTTGTGCCTTTTATGATATGAATGCTAAGCTTGTCTTCTACCCAAGCTTGTCTTCTACCCATTTAGGCTAGTCCAAGGGAACTTCCATGATTGGGTATCTCAGTATAGCATGGGTAATGTAATCTCTGTTAATCATAGGAAGATTATTATTGGACAAAGAATTTGACTCAATTCAGTGTGTCAGTACTCTGTATCCTCAGTATGAAATAAAGTAAACTAATCAGTTACTGATTGGTCCATTAAATTCTAAAAGGTGCATGGAAACCATTATACATTATCAGTAGAATCAGAAGCCCTTGCGAGTTGTGGATCCCTGCTGTAGATTGACTTTTTCTCTTGCCACTGATAAAATAAAATAAAATTCTATTTCATGTGATAAGTTACAATTGAGTTGCAAGCAGGTTGTTCAGAGTGACACACGGAGCGACCCAGGCGCAACTTCGTTGGAAGAAAACAAAGGGCGTGTGTTGAATGGTTTTACTTTCATTTCAACAGGTGCGTTGATTGAGAACAAATTCCCATTTACAACGAGCACATATTTTTCTAAATACCAAAAGGTCGGGCTGGATGAGTAGCCCTCCATCACTTAGCAATCTGTGCAAGGCGATCCTTCCTGACAGGGAGGGGGCTAGGCACCTCCAGTGGGAACTAGGGAGGGAAAAGGGGACTCTCTAACTCCTAAAATGATGCCACCAGCTGTTGTCTATAATTAAACTCTTGCCATATCTATAATTATCCTTGTCCTGTCATAGCAGAGGGCAGGCTTACTTCATACAAATGAACTCTTCATCCATATTAAAGTTACCCCTCACTCACTAACATAACCCAATGTAGATAATATCCCCAAATACCATCACCCATCTCTGCCTCATATCCCCATGTGTCCCTCCCAGAGAACTCTTCAACTATTTCACACCCCTGACAGAATTGAACTCCTTACAATCACAGGGTAGGATCAGAGGGCAATCCTAGAGAGAATTTGCTAAACCGGCCAAGTCCTAATAATATATGCCATTTAGCAGACACTTACCCAAAGTGATAGTCATGCGTGAATTCAATTTACATATGGGTGGTCGTGGGAATTGAACCCAGTACCCTGGTGTTAGAAGCAGCAGCATGCTCTACCAACCGAGCTACACAGTGTCTGTAAGTGTAAAGAATGTTGAGAAGTGAAAGGGTCGGCTGCCAGACACTTTTCTACCCGTCAGCATCGTACACATCAGGGTCCTCTTCAGAAAATGACATGTTTATCGTGTGAAAGGGGTGTTACACTTCATTTAATACTGTGTATAACATAAATAGGGGCGGCAGGTAGCCTAGTGGTTAGAGTGTTGGGCCAGTAGCCGAAAGGCAGCTGGATCAAATCCCTGAGCTGACAGGTAAAAATCTGTAGTTCTACCCCTGAACAAGGCAGTTAACCTGCTGTCATTGTAAATAAGAATTTGTTCTTGACTGACTTGCCTAAATAAAGGTAAAAACCCCCCACTCTATTATTCAGTGATGCCTCTTCGCTCTTTAAACTCTCCTCCTCTGACCCACCTTTTAGGCTGGCTTATTTATCATTATAAAAACACTGACCTGATGTGCCAAGTGTGAATTTACTGCATCTTTGAGGTGAGGTGTCTCCCTTTAGGTAATTGGCCCCTGTCAGTTGATAGCTTGAAGCTTCACTTGGGCTCATTGCAGCAGGTTTAGTTGTGTCTTTGTAATGAAAAACAAATAAAAAAGAATGACATTTTGTCATTTCAATTCAACTCAAAGTCCTAATTTTGAAAAGCTAAAAAGCTCTAAGATTTCAGCACATCACCTTTGAGTAGTTATTCACTCTGATCCTATTCACTGACATGGAATCTTCAGAGACATCTTGACAGTGATGGTCAGAGGTATAACAGACACTGTATGTGGCTTTATCTCCCTCTGCTGTAGCCTTGTGTCTACTGTAGTTCTAATGAGGACACCAATGTTATGGCTTTTTACCCCTACCCAAGTAAACCAAAAACATAGTTGTATTTATTTTTATCAAATCACATTTTATTTGTCACATGCGCTGAATACAACAGTGAAAAGCTTACTTACAAGCCCTTAACCAACAATGCAGTTAAGAAAAATACCTTAAAAATATATAATGTAATATAATATAAAATATATATATAATAATAATAATAAAAGTAACAAATAATTAAGAGCAGCAGTAAAATAACAATGATGAGGCCATATACAGGGGGTAACGGTACAGAGTCAATGTGCGGGGGCACCGGTTAGTCGAGGTAATTGAGGTAATATACAGTATGCATGAAGGTAGAGTTATTTAAGCGACTTATGCATAGATAATAACAGAGAGTAGCAGCAGTGTAAAAGAGTGAAGAGGGTGTGCAGGGGGCAATGCAAATAGTCTGGTTAGCCATGTGATTAGATGTTCAGTAGTCTTATGGCTAGGGGGACGAAGCTGCTTAGAAGCCTCTTGGATATAGACTTGGCGCTCCGGTACTGCTTGCCGTGCGGTAGCAGAGAGAACAGTTTATAACTTGGGTGGCTGAAATCCAGTTGCAGAGGAAGGTGTTTAGTCCCAGGGTCCTGAGCTTAGTGATGAGCTTTGAGGGCACTATGGTGTTGAATGCTGAGCTGCAGCCAATGAATAGCATTCTCACATAGATGTTCCTTTTGTCCAGGTGGGAAAGGGCAGTGTGGAGTGCAATAGAGATTGCATCAACTGTGGATCTGTTGGGGCGGTATGCAAACTGGGGTGGGTCTAGGGTATCTGGGATAATGGTGTTGATGTGAGCCATGACCAGCCTTTCAAAGCACTTCATGGCTACAGATGTGAGTGCTACGGGTCGGTAGTCATTTAGGCAAGTTACCTTAGTGTTCTTGGGCACAGGGACTTTTTAGTTAAACCCAGTATAATTGTGTCTCTGAGTATTATTGTCACGTTCTGACCTTAGTTCCTTTATTATGTCATTGTGTTAGTTTGGTCAGGGCGTGAGTTGGGGTGGGTAGTCTATGGTCTTTTTTCTATGTAGTATTTATGTGTTTGGCCTGGCCTCGTTTTCATTCGTCCTCCTTGTTATTTTGTTTTTGGTGTTCAATGTTAAGAAATTCTCAACATGGACACGTACCATGCTGCATATTGGTCCGATGCTTCATACTCCTCGTCAGAGGAAGACGAATATCGTTACAATTATATTGTCTATTATGCATATATTTTTATTAATTGCACCCTCTCCTGGATGATTGGTGTAGCTCTCTCAGGTGTGAGGGGTTAGATCTCAGAGCCGAAGACAGAGAAGACAAAGCCTTCTTCTGCAACCTGCAAAAGAAACGGGATCTGTCAAATCTAGATCTTACAAAAACACATACAGTACATGACGATAAAGTAGATGGTACTACAAAGGTCTCAAACTATCAACCTTTCTTTATTATATCCACATTTCTAGAAAAGATGGATAAGTAAATACAATAGAATATTGTATATCTCGTACACACTAAAAGGACTGACCTCAGTGTCTCCAATTTACACCAGGGATTTCTCAATCCAGTAGAGAGCTGTTTCACTCTTGAATCCTGTAGGTTGTTGTAACTCAGGTCAAACTCTCTCAGATGTGGTGGCAGGTAGCCTAGTGGTTAGGGTGTTGGGCCAGTAACTGAAAGTTTGCTAGATCGAATCCCACAGCTGACAAGCTAAAAACCTGTTTTGCCCCTGAACAAGGCAGTTATCCCATTGTTCCTAGGCTGTCATTGTAAATAAGAATTTTTCTTAACTGACTTGCCTAAATAAATAAAAGATGTGACCTGAGAACTGATGCCAACACCTCACAGCCTTTCTCTTTGAATTGACATTGATTCAATCTGGACAAGAGAAATTAATAAGAAATTAATAAGAATTATACAATTTGGGCCATGTACAATCTACAGACAACTGAAAAGGTTTGATTATGAACAGCATTTGTCCCCCCAGTGTCTCCAGCCTACAGTGTGGATTCCCCAGTCCAATGGAGAGCAGCTTCACCCCTGAATCCTGCAGATCATTGAATCCTGCAGATCAGGTTAAACTCTGTCAGGTGTGAAGAGTTTGAGCTGATTGCTAAAGCCAATAATTCACAGCCTCTCTGTGATGTGGCAATAATTCACACTAAATAAGAAAATAATATTACTGGGTTACTCAATCTAGATGGAAATATTAGACCACTCAGAGGTATGTTAGGGATGGGTGTGAATTCTTCGAACTGAAACAAAATGTACATTTGATACAGAACTATAGCATTGTAATAGCCTATCTAAAGTCAGTCATAATCTGACTGGTAGACAGAATTGTTCTGTGAATTGGTTTGTTCAAATACTCACAGTGCAGTTCTGGAGGCTTTGACTACAGACAAAAGCCTTAGAAGACCCTTCTCAGATCTGTAGTATTTCTTCAGGTCAAAGACTACCAGCACCTCTTCTGAAGTCAGCAATACAAAGACCATTGCTGACCACTGTGCAGGTGAGAGTTCAGCTTCGAAGATACTTCAAGTAGCTTTGGACCTCCTCCTCCAGAGAATGGTTATTCAACAGGTTAATGCATTTTTCTGGGGAGGGATTCTCCCTGATCCTCTGCTTGATGTACTCTCTTGTATCTTCATTAGTCTGAGAGCTCTTTTTAGTTTTTGTTCGTAGGCCTATAATAGTCTGAATGGACTCTAGTAAGAGGCCGAGAAGGAAACAGAGGAGCAGGTCCAGGTGTCCATACATACTCTGTATGGACTCATCCACTGCATTCTTGTATACTGTATGTTGATTGATAGTTGACATTTCAACAATGTTGGACATTTGGAAACTCATCTCTGGCTGACTAGTGGATTCGTATTGCTGTCATTGAAGGTGAGAAACACATATAAAGCAGACAGAAATTCCTGGATGTTCAGATGCACAAAGCAGTAGGCCTTTCCATGATGCAGCCCATAATCCTCTCTGATGATCTGTGTACACACTCCTGAGCACAATGATGCATCTCTGACATCAAGGCCGCACTCTCTCAGGTCTCCCGCGTAGAAAATCGTACTGCCTTTCTCCAGCTGTTTGAAGGCCAGCTTTCCCAGTGCCAGAATGCTCGTTTTACACCAGACAAGGTCCCCGTCATGGTCTCCGACATACTTCTGATTCCTCTGTTTGGTTTGAAATATCAGGAAATATATGTACATTTGAGTAAGAGTGTTGGGGATCACTCCACTCTCCGCTTCACCTAACACTACCTGTTAGAATAATTTAAGTAATCCCGTAGAAGACAGATATGTGGCACATGATGTGGAGGCTCCTTCACGTCTTTATGTGTGAGATTATTCTTCTGGCTAGGTTCTCATCAGGGTTCTCTTCCTGAAGTAGTACTCCTTCTGCGGGTCATTGAACTCTCCTACCTCTGTCACCTGGCCAACACACTCAGGAGGGATCTGATTGGCTGCTGCAGGATGGGAGGTTATCCAGAGGAGAGCAGAGGGAAGCAGATTCCTCTTGATGTGGTTTGTCAGCAGCATGTCCACTGAGGTTGGCTTTGTGACATCGTACAAGCTCCTTATGTTCTTGAAGTCTAGAGGATGTCGGCACTCATCAAGACCATCAAGGACAACCAAGACCTTGTATTTGTTGTAGTTAGATATTCCCGATTCTTTTATTTCAGGAAAGAAATATCAAAGAAGTTCAGAAAGGCTGTGTTTTGTCTCTGTCATCAAATTCAGCTCTTGAAAAGGAATTGGGAATATGAATTGGATATCCTGTTTGGCTTTTCCAATTCAGAATTAATTTCTGCACAGAGACTGTTTTTACCAGTGACACCCTTTGTCAGTACAGTTCTGATAGGTTTGTCTTTTCCAGGTAAAGGTCTGAAGAAGTTGTTGCATGTGATTGGTGTATATTGGATGGCTGGTCTCCAGGATACTGCCTCAATCTGTCTCATCTCATGTTCATCACGGACCTCTCCATTTCCACCGTCTGTGATGTAGACCTCTGTGTGTATCTTATATCGACAAGTGTTGGGTTTCCTCATACTGCAGTTCCTTCAAATACACTTTAAAACTTCTTCAGGTTTGATTTTAGTTTATCTTGGCCCTCGTCAATAAACTCATTTGTATGACGCACAAATTATACATTTTTATAGAACATTTGTTTGGCTGTTTGGTTTTACCACTTCCAACTGACTTGTCTCCAGTCATGCTACTTCTATGTGAAAATACAAAGTATTGTATCTCTTACATTTCTCCAGCGTGTCAGCGAGCTCCATTTGATTCATGTTTCTCATAACATGTAGTGTGATGTTCAGAGCACCCTCTCTGGCACTGCTCGGCTACTTCTGATGTTCAGTGTCCATCACTTCCTGTCTGTCCACTCTTGGTATGCTTCACGAAGAATCCCCTTGAACCTCTTCAGGTCGTTCCTTACAAAACAAATATGACATTTCCCTCAACCAATTGAAACAAACAATTAAAAATAAATGAAATAGAGAAGATAAGGTAATGACTTTGTGGGGAAATTTAGTTTGAGGCTCTGTGTATAGGTTAAAGGCATAAATTGAAGACCTACTGTATCAAGCATAAACAAATATGTCAGTCCAAATTATGTCAGGTGTTTATCATACAATCAAGACAAACAGAAATATGTTCACTGTTTACTAAATGTCTGTTTGCTGACATATTTTGTAGCTTACACTGAATGTGGAGTCCAGGTCCGTTTGATGACTCTGGGCAGATTGACCACTGGAAATCTGATCTCTCCTGTTGGTCTCAATGTAATAACACAAATGTGCATTCATTTTGATCAATTCATTGCACTGCCAAAAATATCTTAACGGCCCAGTTCTCCCATGACCGCAAGGACGTACGATGTTACCCTTGTTCAGATAAGGGTCTCTGCTTGAATTCTATTGGCGCTATCATGGCGCTGTCACTCTTCATAGACAGACAGCTGGGTGCAGGTGAGTCTGGTCTCTCCTGATTGGTCCTTGCAGAATCAAGTTTAATTTCAAATACTTCAGTTGTTATTTCAAAGGTGATCTGAAGACAAACAAGACTTTCTTACCTTTGTTCATGGGTGAAGTGAAGGTGAAGTCTCCACCCTTGAATTCTATTGGTGCTTTCATGGAGATGCCACTCTTTATGGACAAACAGCTGGGTGCAGATGAGTCTGATTTCTCCTGCTGAACCCTGTCAAACACAGACACCAGCGTTCCTACATCTTCACCAAGAGATTTTGTCTGTTTTTATTTCGATTTCAAGATTTTACCATTTAAAAACATGTAAAAGAGAAATGCATAAATAAAATGATTGAGGGTGACACAAATGTATCATAATAAAACTATTTGGTTAATGTGTCCCTATATAGTATAGTCTCTCTTCTCACCCCATTGCTTCATAGTGGGAGTCAGTCTCAGCTTCATAGTGAGTCAGTCTCAGCTTCAAAGTGGGAGTCAGTCTCAGCTTCATAGTGAGTCAGTCTCAGCTTCATAGTGGGAGTCAGTCTCAGCTTCATAGTGAGTCAGTCTCAGCTTCATAGTGGGAGTCAGTCTCAGCTTCATAGTGGGAGTCAGTCTCAGCTTCATAGTGGGAGTCAGTCTCAGCTTCATAGTGGAAGTCAGTCTCAGCTTCATAATGAGAGTCAGTCTCAGCTTCATAGTGGGAGTCAGTCTCAGCTTCATAGTGGGAGTCAGTCTCAGCTTCATAGTGGGTGTCAGTCTCAGCTTCATAGTGGGAGTCAGTCTCAGCTTCATAATGGGTGTCAGTCTCAGCTTCATAATGGGTGTCAGTCTCAGCTTCATAATGGGAGTCAGTCTCAGCTTCATAGTGGGTGTCAGTCTCTGCTTCATAGTGGGTGTCAGTCTCAGCTTCATAGTGGGAGACAGTCTCAGCTTCATAGTGGGAGTCAGTCTCAGCTTCATAGTGGGAGTCAGTCTCAGCTTCATAGTGGGAGTCATTCTCATTCAGACAAATTTTAGAGACAGCGATGTTCTCCCTTTGTCCAGACAGACTCCTACTGAATGAATGAATGAATGAAATTGGATTTTCGCGTCAAATCATCAATTGGCAAACCATCCCTTATGGGATTAATTGACACATAAACAAACAATACAATACTTCACTGTGGTAATTAAATTATAATTCTTCTTCCGCGGTTCTCTGCATTGCACATCACATAAGGAGTGAAAACAAATGTAAGGTAAAAATCTGTACATAATTGTAAATAAGGTTATCCAAATAATAATTATATCTCTAGTGCAGAAAAATAATATACATACGTACGTACGTACGTACGCACGCACGCACGCACGCACAGACAGACAGACAGACAGACAGACAGACAGACAGACAGACAGACAGACACACACACACACACACACACACACACACACACACACACACACACACACACACACACACACACACACACACACACACACACACACACACACACATACATACATACATACATACATACATACATACATACATACATACATACATACATACATACATACATACATACATACATACATACATACATACATACATACATACATACATACATACATACATACATACACATACATACATATTCAGATAAATAAATACAGATAAATGAAGCAGAAGGCATTTGAACCCAGTCTGGCACAAAGAGAAGACACATATGGCAGACAAGCCTATACACAATCTATTCACACACGTGCCATTTACGAAATAGAAGATAAATATTTTTACAATTTAATTATAGGTAGCCCTTTTTGATTTATTCCAGGCTTTATAAGTATTCTGCAAACGGAAATACACAATGGACAAAAAACAAAAAAACAGTTTCTCCTCATCACTCAGCCACATAATGCCAGGGTATATCTGGTGTGCTTTCTGGAATAAGAGCAAGCATTATTCCATGTGGTAGAAAGGGCAATAGAGGATTAAATGAGTTTCATTCTCTATTTCTTTGAGGTCACAATAGTTACATAGTTGTTCCTCTTCCAGTTCACCTCAATACCGACCTGTTTCAATACGCAGAGGAAATATCCCTGATCTTATCTGTGCACATAGTGATCTCTTGCTTTTAGGTAGGATCTATATAATGTCTCTCACATACGAATTCAACACACAGCTCTCTGTGTCTTCCCCTAACATGCATTGTTTGTAGTTTTCCTCTGGATATGTAAGAGAATCTTACAGAACTCTGTATGCAGGGTGTGAATGGGGTGTTTTTCCCATTGGGGAATGCTGTTTTGCAAGTGGACCCCACAGATTAGGATAGAAAACACTCTACCATTTCCAAAACTGTCAAAATATTGTCTGTGAGTATAACAGAACTGATATTGCAGGCGAAAACCTGAGGAAAATCAAACCAGGAAGTGCTGTTTTTCCTGAAAGCTCTCTGTTCCATTGGACGCCTTGCCTCCATTTAAAGGAATATAAACCAGATTCCTTTTCCTATGGCTTCCTCAAGGTGTCAACAGTCTTTAGACATAGTTTCAGGCTTTTATTTTGAAAAATGAGCGAGAATGATAACATCGCGTCAGTGGAAAGCTGGGTGTTCGCAGAGTTTTGCTTGCGCAACAGAGTGGGGCAGCCATTGTCTCTCCCTCTCCTATTGAAAAAGCGACAGTCCCGGTTGATATATTATCGATTATATATTTTAAAAACAACCTGAGGATTGATTATAAAAAACGTTTGACATGTTTCTGTGGACATTACGGATACTATTTGGAATTTTCGTCTGTGATGTCGTGACCGCTCGAGCCTGTGAATTTCTGAACATAACGTGCCAAACAAATGGAGGTATATTGGATATTTTGTTCCATCTTTATTGAACAAAATGAACATGTATTGTGTAACTGGGAGTCTCGTGAGTGCAAACATCTGAAGATCATCAAAGGTAAGCGATTTAATCTATTGCTTTTCTGACTTTCGTGACCAATCTACTTGGCTGCTAGTGTTTGTAATATTTTGTCAACTGAGAGAGATGTTCTTACATAAATGCTTGTTATGCTTTCCCTGAAAAGCTGTATTGAAATCTGACACGCCAGGTGGATTAACAACAAGCTAAGCTGTGTTTTGCTATATTGCACTTGTGATTTCATGAAAATTAAATATTTTTAGTAATTTCATTTGAATTCAGCGGGTGTTGATGAAAATGATCCCGCTAAAGGGATGGGTGCGTCAAGAAGTGAATTACATTTACATGATTAGCTCAATCAGGTAATATTGATTACGGAGAAAGGATTTTATAGAATAGCATGTCATATCACTTCATCCGGCATAGCCAAAGACACGACAGATGTTTAGAACTCTTACATGTTTAATACTAGAGAAAACATTCCCCAGGTTAATGTTCACACAAATGCCTCAATAATTACTAGGGTCAAATTTGTTTCCGTTCTTAAAGATTGGAGTTATGAGTTCTTGATTCCAGATGTCAGGGAAATAACCTACACTCAGGATTAAATTAAACTGTTTTAATATAACCAATTGAAATTTTCCACTAGTACATTTTTTGAGCATATAATTTGGGATGCCATCAGGTCTGCATGCTATTTAAAATTTGAGGGCATTTACTCCACACACAGAGATGCGTGATCACGCTCTCCGTAGCCGATGTGAGTAAGACCTTTAAACAGGTCAACATTCACAAGGCAGCAGGGCCAGACAGATGACCAGGACGTGTACTCCAAGCGTGCGCTGACCAACTGGCAAGTGTCTTCACTGACAATTTCAATAATAATGTAATACCTACAGTACATGTTTCAAGCAGACCACCATAGTCCCTGTTCCCAAGAACACCAAAGTAACCTGCCTAAATGTCTACTGACCTGTAGCACTCACGTCTGTAGCCATGAAATGCTTTGAAAGCCTGGTCATGGCTCACATCAACACCATTATCCCAGAAACCCTAGACCCACTCCAATTTGCATACCACCCCGACAGATCCACAGATGATGCAATCTATATTTCACTCCATACTGCCCTTTCCCACCTGGACAAAAGAAACACCTATGTGAGATTGCTATTAATTGACTATGACTCAGCATTCAACACCATAGTGCCCTCAAAGCTAAGGACCTTGGGATGAAACACCTCCCTCTGCAACTGGATCATGGACTTCCTGACGGGCTGCCACCAGGTGGTAAGGGTGGTAACAACACATCTGCCACGCCGATCCTCAACACGGGGGACCCTCAGGGGTGTATGCTCAGTCCCCTCCTGCACTCCCTGTTTTAATACATTATTTGGTGACGTGAATATATTTAGTATAGTTTTATCTAAAAAGGATAACTTGAAAATGTTTCACTATTTTTATGAAATTCGCTAAGATTGTCCTCCCCTTTTTCTGAGGAGCCTTCACTGCCATAACATGATTTAGCCACCACTATGCTTGAAAATATGGAGGCCAAAAAACTAAATTGCTTTGCCACATTTTTTGCGGTATTACATTCGTGCCTTGTTGCAAACAGGTTTTAGAATATATTTATTCTGTACAGGCTTCCTTCTTTTCACTCTGTCATTTAGGTTAATATTGTGGAGTAACTACAATGTTGTTGACCCATCTTCAGTTTTCTCCAATCATCACAGCCATTAAATTCTAACTGTTTAATGGTGAAATCCCTGAGCGGTTTCCTTTCTCTTCGGAAACTGAGTTAGGAAGGACGTCTGTATATTTTAGTGACTGGGTGTATTGATACACCATCCAAAGTGGAATTAATAACTCCACCATGCTCAAAGGGATATTCAATGTCTGCCTTTTTTCTTTTTCTTTTTACCCATCTACCAATAGGTGCCCTTCTTTGTGAGGCATTAGAAAACCTCCCTGGTCTTTGTGGTTGCATTTATGTATGAAATGTACAACTCAACTGTGGGACCTTACAGATAATTGTATGTGTGGCGTACAGAGATGAGGTAGTCATTCAAAAATCATGTTAAACACTATTATTGCACAAAGAATCAGTCCATGCAACTTATTATTTGACATGTTAAACACATTACTCCTGAATTTATTTAGGCTTGCCATAACAAAGGGGTTGAATACTTATTGACTCAAGACATTTCAGTTTTTAATTTTGAATGAATTTGTAAAAATGTCTAAAAACATAATCCCACTTTGACATTACTGGGATATTGTGTGTCGGCCCGTGACAAATAATCTCAATTTGAATCAATTTTAAATTCAGGATGTAACACAACAAAATGTGCAACAAGTCAAGGGATGTGAATACTTTCTGATAGGCACTGTACATGCAGTTTTATAACTAGGGCTCAGAGTCTTTCCCAACCATGTGACTTGTCCAGGGGAAACAAAACTGCAAGCTGCTACATGGTTATTGCCATTGGATAATGCTATCTGATAAAATACCTGTTTGATTCCAAATGTTATACAATGTTATAGATTTTTTGATTTAACAAAGTAAATCAAGAACTGCATTAAAATCAGTGCATTTATTTTTACAATAACATCATAGGAATACGCCTTCTCTTCCATAACAATTTTATCATTGTGATAAATTATTTTCTGAAAATTATTTAGGCTCCGTCATTGATCTAGTCATAATAATATGAAGGCAACACAAGTGTTTGAAACACAGATAATTTAATATTACTAAAACTACATCACTAAACACATTCACAGCTCATGCCATATGCAACTATTTCATTAGCAATAATACAAACAACATTAGAACATAAAAAATAAAAAAAAATGATATATAAAAACATTTAAATTAGTACCTAGTCAAAAAAATTGTTCCATCCCCAGAATGGTATAGTGAAAAGTAACCAAAACAAACTGTACACATCAGCTTTTACCTCCTTTATAGAAAACTGCATTTGGTATATAGTTGTATTTCATAAAAATAAAAAAAAAGGTACTGAGAGAAAGTCAGAGACGCTGATAAATAGCATGAGTCCAGACCCTAGGTATCCAAGGTTTGTGTGCCTAAAGATACCAATACCACCTTGCAAACAATGGATAATCAGAGGAAAATGGCTGTCCGTTTTCTGCCCGTAGGAAAAAATAAATAATGCAGCAGTCTGACAAAAAGCAGCAAGAACTGCATATGTCCAGAAGGGAGAGAAAACTAAGGCCCCATTAGAGAAAATAAATAAATAAACATCCATTCAAAAATAAAGGAGACAAAACAACAGATATCAAAAAATGTGATCCATATGGTGCAAAAATGCACACAAAAAACTGCTACATCATCCTGGATGAAGTCCCAGAGGGAAAGTGTCCAAGGTGTTGCTGTTGTCTTCGTCCCCTCTGGGTTTTGGGACACCTCCTATTCAACAAAAGACAATGGAATAACATCAAACTCTCATTTTTGACTGCCTCACAAAAGACATTACTCAGCACTTTAGAAACGAGTTTGAAAAATATTAAATCAATTACGAATGTAAAAATGTGTATTGCTAAGTATACACCTTTTACAGAGTAACAATCTTTTGTCAAATGACACACATTGTCACATTTGGAATAGAATCTTCCATAAGACTTGCTCATTTATGCTACTATATGTTGTTTACAAAACACGGCTTATAAAATACAGAATATTTAAATCTGCTTATCAGAAATGTGCTAATAAGATCAGATAGGTCACTTTGGAGAGCACACCCACCTTGTGAAACACATGACAACAGCGACAATGATGGCGATCTGTACGGCTCCGATGACAGCTGCTATGAGAACGTAGTGGAGTTTCTGTCCACTGGGCACCACGTACAGGATGTTGAAGTCTTGGATTTCATCACACTGCTGGCCAGTGTAGCCCGAGTCACACCTGGGGAGACAACAAAACCGCTAGCACTTAATTTCATGACACAATAATTATCTATGAATTAGGTCAAAAAGAGATGAAACATAGCATACGCAGGTATGTAAGACAAAAGGACACCGGGTTATCTTACCGGCAGGTGGGGATGCTATACTTAATTTCACATTGGCCGTGTTCACAGAAGTTGGCGTAGTCCTTTGTGCAGAGGGTGGGGATCCCTCCATAAGCTCTGTCCTCCCCTATGTCTACCGTGTCTTTAAATGTATACAGAAAATCACAAATATTAATATGGATGATATAAATATTAAAGAGCAAGCTAGGCCTGGTCCTCAGTTGCAATTCAAATATAACTGACATGACAGAGCAGAAATATGCTTTGCAGATATGTAAAAGTACAACAGTATTATTTCCATATAGACAACATAAACTATGGTCTGAGGTAAATCAACGACCATAACAACATCATAACAGAGTGTGGTAAAAGGGAGCAGCCATACCAAAAAGATCCGTCTTGCTGTTGCTACCATCGTCTTCATTTTTCTTCTTCCCTTTTTCTGAAAAAACAAAACAAATATTTTTGAGTGCATGACAGAAATGTCCCAATATTGAATATCGGTTCAAATGTTTTTTTCTGAGCGAGCCTTCCTTTCAAAGCTATAGACAGAAGCATTTTAAATGTGAAAGAATTCATAAGACTAGAGGTTGCATAAAAAATAGTTTTTCAACTGTAAGAAGTTGAAAATAAATCATATTGGAGGGACTCAGGGAAATAGTGTTCAAGCTCCATGTTCTAAGAGAGCCCTAATCACAAGGATTATACGATTATCAGAGAGCCCTAATCACAAGGATTATACGATTATCAGAGAGCACACCATGGCTTGATTATCAGAGAGCGCACCATGGCTTGATTATCAGAGAGCCCTAATTATCATCTCCAGGTCATCTACAAGTCCATGCTAGGTAAAGCTCCGCCTTATCTCAGTTCACTGGTCACGATGGCAACACCCATCCGTAGCACCCGCTCCAGCAGGTGTATCTCACTGATCATCCCTAAAGCCAACACCTCATTTGGCCGCCTTTCGTTCCAGTACTCTGCTGCCTGTGACTGGAACGAATTGCAAAAATCGCTGAAGTTGGAGACTTTTATCTCCCTCACCAACTTCAAACATCAGCTATCTGAGCAGCTAACCGATCGCTGCAGCTGTACATAGTCTATTGGTAAATAGCCCACCCATTTTCACCTACCTCATCCCCATACTGTTTTTATTTATTTACTTTTCTGCTCTTTTGCACACCAATATCTCTACCTGTACATGACCATCTGATCATTTATCACTCCAGTGTTAATCTGCAAAATTGTAATTATTCGCCTACCTCCTCATACCTTTTGCACACATTGTATATAGACTCCCCCCTTTGTTTTCTACTGTGTTATTGACTTGTTAATTGTTTATTCCATGTGTAACTCTGTGTTGTCTGCTCACACTGCTATGCTTTATCTTGGCCAGGTCGCAGTTGCAAATGAGAACTTGTTCTCAACTAGCCTACCTGGTTAAATAAAGGTGAAATAAAAAAATAAAAAATAAAAATAAGGATTATACGATTATCAGAGAGCGCGCCATGGCTTGATTATCAGAGAGCGCACCATGGCTTGATTATCAGAGAGCGCACCATGGCTTGATTATCAGAGAGCGCACCATGGCTTGATTATCAGAGAGCGCACCATGGCTTGATTATCAGAGAGCGCACCATGGCTTGATTATCAGAGAGCGCACCATGGCTTGATTATCAGAGAGCGCAGCATGGCTTGATTATCAGAGAGCGCAGCATGGCTTGATTATCAGAGAGCGCAGCATGGCTTGATTATCAGAGAGCGCAGCATGGCTTGATTATCAGAGAGCGCACCATGGCTTGATTATCAGAGAGCGCACCATGGCTTGATTATCAGAGAGCGCAGCATGGCTTGATTATCAGAGAGCGCAACATGGCTTGATTATCAGAGTGCGCACCATGGCTTGATTATCAGAGAGCGCACCATGGCTTGATTATCAGAGAGCGCAGCATGGCTTGATTATCAGAGAGCGCAACATGGCTTGATAGTCAGTCAGAGAGCGCACCATGGCTTGATTATCAGAGATCGCACCATGGCTTGATTATCAGAGAGCGCAGCATGGCTTGATTATCAGAGAGCGCAGCATGGCTTGATTATCAGAGAGCGCAACATGGCTTGATAGTCAGTCAGAGAGCGCACCATGGCTTGATTAAGGACGGACTATAAATACTAAGTATGCCGTAATATAGTTAATATCCCAAGTAAAAATAGCAGTTAACTAGCATTCTGACATGGCCTCATTATAATACATTTGGTTAATCAACAAACCAGTTGAATGTTAGATATATGATGTAGATTTTGTACAAGATACCTGGCTTGATTAGAGAGCGCACCATGGCTTGATTATCAGAGAGCGCACCATGGCTTGATTATCAGAGAGCGCACCATGGCTTGATTATCAGAGAGCGCAGCATGGCTTGATTATCAGAGAGCGCAGCATGGCTTGATTATCAGAGAGCGCACCATGGCTTGATTATCAGAGAGCGCACCATGGCTTGATTATCAGAGAGCGCACCATGGCTTGATTATCAGAGAGCGCACCATGGCTTGATAGTCAGTCAGAGAGCGCACCATGGCTTGATTATCAGAGATCGCACCATGGCTTGATTATCAGAGAGCGCAGCATGGCTTGATTATCAGAGAGCGCAGCATGGCTTGATTATCAGAGAGCGCAGCATGGCTTGATTATCAGAGAGCGCAACATGGCTTGATAGTCAGTCAGAGAGCGCACCATGGCTTGATTAAGGACGGACTATAAATACTAAGTATGCCGTAATATAGTTAATATCCCAAGTAAAAATAGCAGTTAACTAGCATTCTGACATGGCCTCATTATAATACATTTGGTTAATCAACAAACCAGTTGAATGTTAGATATATGATGTAGATTTTGTACAAGATACCTGGCTTGATTAACAGAGAGCGCACCATGGCTTGATTATCAGAGAGCGCACCATGGCTTGATTATCAGAGAGCGCACCATGGCTTGATTATCAGAGAGCGCACCATGGCTTGATTATCAGAGAGCGCAGCATGGCTTGATTATCAGAGAGCGCAGCATGGCTTGATTATCAGAGAGCGCACCATGGCTTGATTATCAGAGAGCGCACCATGGCTTGATTATCAGAGAGCGCACCATGGCTTGATTATCAGAGAGCGCACCATGGCTTGATTATCAGAGAGCGCACCATGGCTTGATTATCAGAGAGCGCACCATGGCTTGATTAACACGACTGCGTGGCCATGCACGCCTCCAACTCAATCATCAAGTTTGCGGACGACACAACAGTGGTAGGCTTGATTACCAACAACGACGAGACGGCCTACAGGGAGGAGGTGAGGGCCCTCGGAGTGTGGTGTCAGGAAAATAACCTCACACTCAACGTCAACAAAACTAAGGAGATGATTGTGGACTTCAGGAAACAGCAGAGGGAACACCCCCCCATCCACATCGATGGAACAGTAGTGGAGAGGGTAGCAAGTTTTAAGTTAAGTTCCAGATCACAGACAAACTGAATTGGTCCACTCACACAGACAGCATCGTGAGGAAGGCGCAGCAGCGCCTCTTCAACCTCAGGAGGCTGAAGAAATTCGGCTTGTCACCAAAAGCACTCACAAACTTCTACAGATGCACAATCGAGAGCATCCTGGCGGGCTGTATCATCGCCTGGTATGGCAACTGCACCGCCCTCAACCATAAGGCTCTCCAGAGGGTAGTGAGGTCTGCACAACGCATCACCGGGGGCAAACTACCTGCCCTCCAGGACACCTACACCACCCGATGCTACAGGAAGGCCATAAAGATCATCAAGGACATCAACCACCCGAGCCACTGCCTGTTCACCCCGCTGCCATCCAGAAGGCGAGGTCAGTACAGGTGCATCAAAGCTGGGACCGAGAGACTGAAAAACAGCTTCTACCTCAAGGCCATCAGACTGTTAAACAGCCACCACTAACATTGAGTGGCTACTGCAGACACTGACTCTACTCCAGCCACTTTAATCATGGGAATTGATGGGAAATGATGTAAATATATCACTAGCCACTTTAAACAATGCTACCTTATATAATGTTACTTACCCTACATTGTTCATCTCATATGCATACGTTGATACTGTACTCTATATCATCGACTGCATCCTTATGTAATACATGTATCACTAGCCACTTTAACTATGCCACTTGGTTTACATACTTATCTCATATGTATATACTGTACTCGATATCATCTACTGTATCTTGCCTATGCTGCTCTGTACCATCACTCATTCATATATCCTTATGTACATATTCTTTATCCCCTTACACTGTGTATGACAGTAGTTTTTTTGGGGGAATTGTTAGTTAGATTACTTGCTCGTTATTACTGCATTGTCGGAACTAGAAGCACAAGCATTTCGCTACACTCGCATTAACATCTGCTAACCATGTGTATGTGACAAATAAAATTTGATTTGATTTGGAACAGAGAGCGCACCATGGCTTGATTATCAGAGAGCGCACCATGGCTTGATTATCAGAGAGCGCAGCATGGCTTGATTATCAGAGAGCGCAACATGGCTTGATTATCAGAGAGCGCACCATGGCTTGATTATCAGAGAGCGCACCATGGCTTGATTATCAGAGAGCGCAGCATGGCTTGATTATCAGAGAGCGCAACATGGCTTGATAGTCAGTCAGAGAGCGCACCATGGCTTGATTAAGGACGGACTATAAATACTAAGTATGCCGTAATATAGTTAATATCCCAAGTAAAAATAGCAGTTAACTAGCATTCTGACATGACCTCATTAAAATACATTTGGTTAATCAACAAACCAGTTGAATGTTAGATATATTTTGTAGATTTTGTACAAGATACCTACCATTTTTTTATTACAAACTAATAACCGATGGTGCTGTTTAGGATGCACATTTCTGATATATAACAATAAGATGACCATAGATACAATGTGAGAGGTATGGCGGGTTTCTATTTGGGCCAGTCGAAGCATGAGGCTGTTGGTAACATTACTCTGACAGACAGTTATTGTAATGCCTTTGCAATGCTCATTTGCATTACAAAATGAAATAAATTACAGATAAGTGGCGAGTGACTGGGTTTAACTTGAGGGCAATTTGGCCTGTTGAGATGTAGGGTGACACACAGGCATGCTTCACTACAGTTAATGGCCCTCCTGCAAGAATTGGCCAACTGCACCATCAGCAGAAATGCCTCCAAACTGATTTAAGAGATAGACACGTACATAGGGCCACATGACAAATGTTGTTAAGAAACATCTCAGGACATGCAGAACAATTACTCTCTGAGAACAAATGTAATATCACTATGGTAACAAATAATATCACCATGGTGATTTAGCAGACGCTCTTATCCAGAGCGACTGACATTAGTAATGTGAAATGATAGGAATCCCATTGTAGGAATATTGGAACATCCATAACTAGTTCTCAGATTTCCAGGTTGGGATGTATTCTATTGCATTTTGTATAAGGTATGCAAGTTCATGTAATATTTAGGGTCAATGTATGCTCTGTGAAACAAAAAATATATAGATTATTTATGTAAATAGATATTTTAGCCCTACACTTTAGAACTAGATTGTGAGATGTTTTTAAAAACAGGGCCATGTTTGGGGTAGTAAATCTTCGCCCTCAAATGGAGAATGACATTTTTTAAATGGCTTTAAACAGATGTTCTGGTAAGAAACATCTTTGTAGTTATCTGAACAGCTGGTTGCCCGATGCCCCTTGGTCGTAATAATGTGGCCCAAATCCTAATTGTGTGCATCCAGATTGAGGTCATGTCTGCAATTTAAAGAAGAATCTTCAGTCTTTTGATGCGCTGTAGAAAGACGTATGTCGGGACAAACCTAATAGTCTCAGTCATCACCACACAGCACATGGCATTGTCATAGTGAGGATCAATCAACCAATTGGGGTGGGCGTCATAAACATCAGAGTTTGACAGGAACTAGCCATCATATAGGTCACTGGCAGTATAACGTGATAAAGATTTAGAGGAAAGTCAAGACTGGTGGGTGGGACGCTTATATAAACACAGCACATATCAGGAATATCAGGACTGGCACCAGGAACCCATGCACGGGAGAATATCTAGGACATTGTATTCAACTATTAAGTAGGATGTCGCATTACAGCAGGATCCCCTCATCTCTACACCAAAAATCTCAGTCAAATATTCAATTGTGATTTTTTTTCTTTCCTTGAGATTGTGAATAATAAATCAAATCCTTCAAAAACCACAATCCATTGTTTTTTCCCCACAATGCAGTGTAAATACAGTACATGGGGCATAAAATGACATGTTTCTAAATGACGTTTTAATGTTAGAACATGGCATTACCTGGACAACTCCCTAGATGCTTCACGTCAATCTTCACCTGCTTCAAGCACGAAGCCTCTCTTACGTGACAGGGGGTAATGTAAGATTTTCCGTTTGTTCCACACACCGGGTTGTCATTATGGCCACTGCAGTCAATGTTGCACATACACCTGGGTGTCGAAGAAAACATTTATATAAACATCTGTTTAATGAACACTGTATTAACACTGCGTTCACTAAAAGAGCTAAACATACATCATCAACCAATTTGAATCTAATGTGACAACCCAGGACCCCAGTATATGGCGAAAATAAGCAAAGATATCTATGAGGTACTAGTGGTCACTAGTCGTCTTCCAGATGAAGATGAGACCTCCTTTCAGTGACTGAGAGCACAACAGCTGATGAAGACGAGTGCTTCTTTCAGAAACTACTGAGAGCACAATAGCTGATGAAGACGAGTGCTTCTTTCAGAAACTACTGAGAGCACAATAGCTGATGAAGACGAGTCCTCTTTTCAGAGACTACTGAGAGCACAATAGCTGATGAAGACGAGACCTCCTTTCAGAAACTACTGAGAGCACAACAGCTGATGAAGACGAGTCCTCCTTTCAGAAACTACGGAGAGCACAACAGCTGATGAAGACGAGTCCTCCTTTCAGAAACTACTGAGAGCACAATAGCTGATGAAGAGTCCTCCTTTCAGAAACTACAGAGAGCACAACAGCTGATGAAGACGAGTCCCCCATTCAGAAACTACTGAGAGCACAACAGCTCATGAAGACGAGTCCTCCTTTCAGAAACTACTGAGAGCACAATAGCTGATGAAGACGAGTCCTCAGAGACTACTGAGAGCACAATAGCTGATGAAGAAGTATCCTCAGAGACTACTGAGAGCACAACAGCTCATGAAGACGAGTCCTCCTTTCAGAAACTACTGAGAGCACAATAGCTGATGAAGACGAGTCCTTAGAGACTACTGAGAGCACAATAGCTGCAGTGGAAAGTACTCACAATATATCCTCAGAGTCCACATCGCATTCTGCTCCAAACTTGCAGTTGACGCATTTTGTGGGCTTTTTTCCTCTGCCTGTGCCTGATCCTTCATCATCTGTAGAAAAGGAGAGATTTTCAAAAATGTTAGCTGTCAAACAGAGTTAATATTGTTCTATTAGTGGTTGGATCTGCAAAGCTTTTGTTTAAGCAGGCTATGTTTAACCAGCTTTCATTGTAACATTGTAACATGGGTTGTCAAGTCAAACGTATTACAGTGAAGCAAGAGCAAGTTACTACACTGTACCTCTGTCGCCAGATCCAGAACTGCCATCTGTGTGTTACAGCATAGAAAATGAGTTAGCTTCAGCTTGGTCTAAAATGACTTATAACAAAATGACTAGGTGATGAACCCGAGTGATGAAAAATGCACTCCATAAAGGGGATTCTGTACTCTCAGGGGAAAGTGTGCAGCCTGCAACTAAGACTCACCTGTATAGCAGGCCACGTCAGAGACCTGTGATATGGACTTCTGCTGCTTGCATGCTGCTCTCCTCAAGAAGCACTCATTCTGATAGGTGTCTCCGTTGGACCCACAAACAGGGATGTACTTCTTAGAGCACTAAGACACAACGGGCAATGAAAGGATGTTACTGAACCATCACAGCCTAGACCAGGGATCATCAAGTAGATTTAGCCACGGGACGATTTGTTTTCTCGAGCGGATAGTCAGGCGGCCAGAACAAAATGACAAATCATTTGTAGACTGCAAATTTACTGCAAGAAGCCCAAACAGATATAACATTTGACTAACACCTTGTTTACATTTGTATATGACCACATACAGTATCTCTATATTATGTGTGGGAATACTATGGAACAGAGTTCCAAGATTAAGATCAGTTGGAGCTGATTTGCTTTGGCAAAGCCCTTCCTGCTTGCTTTCTTGCTCATGGCAATGGTATTGACAGTCTTACTTGACAACAGAGAACATGATAGCCTTTATTCCACTGTGTTACTTACATAGAACTGGCAGACACATTTCAGGTCAGCCCCATTCTCTTGACATGTCCCCCCGTAACGACAAGTTGCAGTGTCACACACTCTCAGGTCACTTTTCTTCTCAGACAAATCTGGGTAAAAACAAGGTGTGAAATACCATTATTTTAGTGCTCCATTTGTAAAACCACATGAATATCTAGTATAGTCTATGTTGTGTACTAGTATTTCCGTGACATTGCTTTTCTATCTGGGAAAAACTTTCTAACATGAAGATTGGAGCAAATAGTGTGTGAAAACGTTCAACTCAAAACACAATTCTTTCCCAAACTACAGTCTTTGAGAAAAAAACTCCTCTGGTATAGCCTAGCTGGAAACACTCTTCTTTACCTAAAATACAGTTAGCCTTGAATGCAAAATGATATGCTCTGTTTCATCACAAAACAGAGTAAATCACTCTGAATTCCAGGCTAAAATGCACTATGAACCAAAGCCGTGACAACTTAAGAGTTCGCGGCCACTTGAATACATCTTCCAGTAATGACTTTCATCCATCCGACACGCAAAAGCCCATAGCTTCCCCTTTAGCCAGAAATACACTTGAACATCTCTCACTCTCTCACACTGGGCGGAATTTATCAGAGGAAGGAGAAGGACAAATCAATGGAAGAGAGGAGTCAATGTAGCGAAGACCCGGGTCATTAGCAACACGTAGCCATCCAACTCCTTTGCCACAAGACATCAATAGTCATCGCCTCATTTCTTCAATGGTTGGACTAATGAGAGATCCGGTACAGAGAGAGATTAGCTACGCATCATTTGTACAACTTTATTGAGAGTCAGTGGAATGTGCAATGTACAACAGTCACTGCCCAGCATAACTGGACTGAGAAATGTAGTCACTACTGGTCATTCGGACAAGTTGGTCGTCATTTACACAGTATTGCCTTGGCATTGCATGATCATGGGAAAGCAAAGCCAAGAACCATCAACAGGGACCCAGAAAGCTGACTTGGAGAAGAGGGTCAAGTCCGATCTGATAATCGTTGATCAGGAGCTCAAGCACATTATGCGTGAGTGGCATTCCTGATAGTAATGATAGGATTTCAGGTTGTCAAAGTGGGCTTACAAGGCACTTATAGTAAAGTATGCCATCACAATATTGTTTGAAAAAGTTCATCATTAGCCTGGTCATAAGTAGGGATAACATCATTCGATTGGATTACATCATCAGGATCAATGAATTTGGTCAAAACAACTCCTCCGTGCTGCAAGTCTTCAATATTAACTTTAACCAAACTGTCAAAAACATTACGGATGAAGTGAACTTACAGAGGATTTTATTTCCCCTGCTGACAATCAGTTGTAGTATAATCTGTTTTTCACTAGCTTTGATAACTACAGTAGGTGTGCAAAATGACTGTTGTGCTACTGTGCTAGAACAACTCTAGGTTCATGGACACCCTGAGGGAGAGTGTTTGAATCTCACGGAGCTCTAATGGAGGAATGAGAAGACCATCCCAGCCTTCCAGGCAGGTTTGACAGCAGCCATTTACATCCTCCTGGGGTCAACAGCATTACCACCAAGCACTCCTATCAACTAGAAGAACATTGGAAAACCCCTGGTCTGTGAGATTTACAGGCAGGGGGAGACATAGGGGGGAGGGAGAGAAGGAGAGGGAATGAGAGAGAAATGAAGACATAAAAGGAGAGGAAGAGTTAAAAGAGGGAGCGAAGGAGAGAGAGAGAGGGATGGATGGAGGGAGAGAGAGAGAGAAAAAGAGAGAATAGGAGAGGTGAGGGGAATGGAAGAATCCTACCCCACTGAGGTTTGAACTGAAGTTCCCTCCTGCTCTCATCGCCAGTCCGCACGAGGGAAGACATATCTCAACATGCAGTAGGAGCTTTATGTTGTCTTATCCCCACTGTTAGAGAAGGTTTCAGAAGAGGAAGCCACTATACAACTAATCCATTGTCTTGAGACAGGTAAGCATACCACAGGGACTAATAATAACCCAACCTTTCAACAAATGGGAGGCAAAGTAGTTCCAGGCCAAAGATTATAATCAGCCTCTCCTAACAATCCCCTCCTCTCCTAAATAGATCTGTGTGTTACTCAACCAATGGTCACAGTCTCAATATAAAGGGGCTAGCCCCGATCCTAGGCACCCTGTACTTAAAGGACTATTGACCAAACTGTTCATTTCCTCATTACAGTCACTGTCGCCCTGGGATCCCGAAGCTAGCCCATTAAATACAGGCCATGACCTAAAACTCCTCTGTAATCAATCAATACCACCACTGTATAGGAACACTAGTCTTTAAAACACTGCAATAGAAGTCATTGTGGGACCAGTGCTTTAATTAAATAAAACCCTAATGAAATAGCATTGATCCTGACCTGCAAAATAGGCGCATAGGTGCAGTAATGTAAGTACGATAATTCTGGCTGTTTTACCAATGTTTGTTCTTTACAGCAGTGCAGGGTAACAACCACGCTTCCACTGAATTCAACCCAATCACTGCATGCCTTGAGAAATACAATCTGCATTTCTCAGTAACAGTGGGGAAACACCACACTTCACTGCATTTAAAGGGACAGTTCACTCTCAAATTAAAATGTTGTCCGATAGTCTAATGTCAGGTCAAGCTGAATCCACATCCCACATTATCATTTGGGTATCCTAGATCCAGCAACATGCCTCAACCTGAAAACCATGGAAAAGAAAAGCCGAATAAAGGCAAGAAATGATACAGTGATTATATTTTCCATTCATTTCTGAAATGAATCTTTATATCCAGAATACTTACGGTTGCTAAGGTCACATCTGCTATGAGGTTTCCTAAGAGGTTTGTGATCAGCACCCAATTATAGGTTGTTTTTAGGAGCATTGAAGAGCAACCAGGACCATGGGGAAAAGGAATAGCCTGCTTATTGACGGAAGTTAATCAGGCAAGCAGCAAATGTAAACAAATAGCTTGACAAGAGGAAAACAATTGGCTTTATCAGGACAGCTCACTCTTCGTTATAAATCGGACTGCTTTTAAATAAAAGAAAAAAGAAAAGCCTACTGAATGAACACAATACATAGACCTTCATAACAAACAGTTATTATGGGAACGAGAGGACATCACTCATGGTTTATGGGATTATGGAGAGGGTGGAACTACATCCACAACGGGTTTACGTTTCCATTCATTTTAAATACCATCAAACATAGGCCAATCTGTCAAAGACACACTGTTGTTGGCTTTGGGTGGAACCCCTTAGGAAACCACATAGCAGATGTGAACTTTTAGCAAGCATATTATTTATTCCGGATATAAAGAGTCAAATGAATTTACCCTCAATTTAACCCACGATGACACTGTATACCAGTGTTGTAAAGTACTTGAGTAAAACTAATGTAATACTTAAGTCGTTTGGGGGTGGAGGGGTATTTATATTTTTGATAACTTTTACTTCACTATATTCCTAAAGAAAATAATGTACTTTTTACTCCATACATTTTCCCTAACACCCAAAAGTACTCGTTACATTTTGAATGCTAAGCAGGACAGGAAAATGTTCCATTTCACGCACTTATGCAGAGAACATCCCCGGTCATCCCTACTGCCTCTGATCTGGCGGACTCACTGAACACACATGCTTCGTTTGTAAATTATGTTGAAGGTTGCCCCTGGCTATCCGTAAATGAAAAAAACTAAGTGGTGCCGTCCGGTTAACATAAGGAATTTGAAATAATTTATACTTTTACTTTTGATACTTAATTAAGTATATTTTAGCAATTACATTTAATTTTGATACTTAAGGATATTTAATACCAAATACTTTTAGACTTTAATTCAAGTAGTATTATACTAGGTGACTTTCACTTTTACTTGAGTCATTTTCTATGAAGGTATCTTTACTTTTACTCAATTAGGACAGTTGGGTACTTTTTCTACAACTGGTGTATATAAACAAAAGTCATTACTCCTCACCAGGAAACTGATAAATTACTGTTTCCATTTAAAATAATGAAACCCAAACAATAATGATAATAAATAAATAAATAATGATAATGAAACCCAAACAACAGCAGGACAATCCAGGGTGGGGTTCAAATATGGACATTTTTCCCTGCATGCACCTCACCAACAAGAGGGGACAGATCGAGCCACCCCCCAATAAACATAAGCCTATGAAATCACATTTCCCAAATGTATACATATATTTTTATTTTTAAACATGCATTGACTCAAAGTGATTCCTCTTATGAAGCAGTGACACTGCCAGCCTTATGTCTGTCTAATCCAGACCAATTGAGCATGATGTGCTTTGTCTGCTGGTCAAGGAGATTGCCCAATTACCGACCAGCGTTCATTCAGCAAGGACGATAAACACCTCAGGAGCGCCTGTGTTGCAAAAACACAGGATGTGTGTCTGATAAACACAAATTATTCCCATAGAAGTGCTTGCTTTGGAAAAGTTAATTGATAAAGAAAATGTATTGATACTCACCCAAGCAGTCCTTGCCTTTTCCTAAGATACATTCGCTGCTCTCAGGGTAAGAGGCTTGTGCTCCAGGCAGTGTAGAGACGGCCAAAAGGCAGAGGAGAGAGAAAAAACGGCCTGCTGAGGGTCCGTGAGATGAGAGGGGATATCCTATGGACATGATGCTTACAATGCTGTGGATAGTGGACAACGTCTTTTCTCCAAATCAAAACAGATGCCTTTTTTCATTCAAATGGCAGAAATACATCAACGAATCCACCAGATGTGAATTGGTAGACGGAGAACAAAACGCGTTTTTGTTGACAAACTGTTTCACCCACGGCTAAAAAAAGGTTTAATCTCCTTTGCAGAAAGGGGATTATCTCCCAGCATAGCCATATAAAAAAACGGCATTATATCGGACTTTAGCTCACAAATTGCACAAACGAAATGTTGGCTTTGCTCTATTGATCGCTCGTCTGGCCGTTGTATGGGATAGGGTGTGCGATAATGAGCTGTTTTTGACTGTCGCATTTACCTTTGACGCGTCTGCCTCTATTTTATCCCAGCGGCAAACAGCTGGTTTAAAATGTCCCTCCGAGAATATCTCTGCATCCTTCCACAACACAATCCCACAAAGGCGAAAAGAAATGATTCTGTTGTAGCAATTTACCCAGACAATGTCTTGAGTGAGATTTTGTGAATCACCATCAACAAAGGACTTCGGTGACGCTCGGGTATCACATGACGCGAGACCACCCCCAATCATTGAAGCACGCTTTGCGGTGGAGCGGCAAGATCACACCATAAAATGTGTGGGGAGGGGATTCCGGTTGTAGCCTAGTGGGATACGTTATAAAGCGACATTTGCTAAAACTGTACAAAGGCTACAGCCTAAGCCTACTAACTTTTTTTCGAAATCAAGGAGTAAGACAATTACATTCATTAAAATATAAAAATGCAAGCCATATGTGCTCTTTCACATATATAAAAATAAGAGGAATAGGCCTATCTGGCAGATAGAAAATACAGATTGACAGTTTACCAATCCATGTTAAATTGATTATTCCCAGGTTACTTACCAACTAGTCTAAATTACAATTTCACAAATTGTGAATCATGACATTTCTAAATAATAATTATGTTCAAAACACTCAAACTGATTGTTCTGGCACTGTCAGTAGCAGTTGACCTCATGAGTAGCCTAACTAGAGGCTTATTACATGGTTTATTACACACTTATGCCTAACTAGAGGCTTATTACATGGTTTATTACACGCTTATACATGTTGGGAAGGGTTCGCAAGCAAGCATTTCACGGTAAAATATTCGGTACAATATATTTTGAATTGATTACATGGCTTACATGACTTATTACATGGCTCATATTGCGTCTCTATGGTTCTCTCAGTCCTTGCACTGCAGTGGCGCAGCATGCCATGTGGTGTTGGAGACCACAACATCAGTGGTATTATTGATCCTGATAACACAACCACTCTTTCCATTTCATGTTTGGCTGCTGTTCAAAAGACACATTGATGAGTATTACCACATATAACAATGCATTCACAGTCAAGCCTTTGCCAGACACCTGAGGTTTCAGGATCACCGAAGAGATCACCGAAGATAAATCAGGACTATCTTGACTAAAAGATGGATTCCTTTTTCTGAGTGACATGTGCCTTGCGGGGCTGTTTTCCCAAACTGAGTCAGCTCACAACTGCATCTAGGACTGGTGCAATTCAAAGATGTGAGTAAAACAATCACATTTCCAGTCAAATCAGTGGAAATGTGGTACACTGTGTTAACTGTATCTACCACGTTTTTATTTTTCTCATGAATTTGTTGAAATATTAATTTAGTTAATGTTTTTTTCATATTCAATTAATCAAATAAAAATATTTTTGTAACGGTCACCCCAGTTTAAATAGGTGTTAAACTGTGCACAATATGCCATTTGTTTTGTCTTGTTCCATACACACCTGGTTTTCATTCCCTAATCATACTGAATGTATTTAGTCCTCTGTTCCACTACTTGTCTTTGTGTGTAATTGTTAATTGTTAGATGGTGTTTTGTCTGGCACTATACTTTATTATTGTTTCCGTGTTATTTTGGCACATTGATTTTTCATGTATGTCATTTGTGGAACGGAATTAAAGTGCGCCTATTTATTTCACTCTGCTCTCCTGCACCTGACTTCGCATCCCTTATACACACCTAACAGAATTACAGCCAGTACCCCGGTTAGAAGAGTCAAGGAGTGCGTCCAGGAACATTCGGCAATATGAAATCATCTTGGTGCCATGATGGATCGCGTTGTTCAAACCATGGACCCCTGGGAGAGACAGGAAGTCTCTCCAGTGCCTCGACCAGCACAACAGGGGTTTCCTCCACCTGTCCCGTCCAGAGCCAGTCCCAGTGGGATACGTCTCTCCCTTCCCAGGGAATATGATGGGACGGCAGCACAGTGCCAGGGATTCCTGTTACAACTGGACCTCTAACTGTCCACTGTGTACCTAGCTCCCTCTGGAAGGGAGAGAGTGGCTGCCCTCCTTTCCTGCCTCAGAGGAAGAGCGCTGGATTGGGCAAACATCGTGTGGAGAGAAGGAGACAGAGCGTTGGACCACTTCGAGGAATTCACCCGTCACTTCAGGTCCGTCTTCGACCATCCGCCCGAAGGTAGAGTGGCGGGAGAAAGGCTCTTCCATTTAAGGCAGGGGACGAGGAGAGCCCAGGAATTCGCACTGGAATTCCGGACCTTGGCCGCCGGAGCAGGCTGGAACGACAGTGTCCTCATCGACCACACATCGCCTGCGAGAGGACGTCCGACGTGAGCTGGCCTGCAGGGATACCACCATCTCCTTTGACCACTGGTGGATTTGTCAATCCGGTTGGATAAGCTGCTGGTCACCTGCGGACGTCCAGAGGGGGCTCTGTCAGTGCCATCTTTCAGCACCCCCACTCCGGTGCCCATGGAGTTGGGAGGGGCTGCACGTAGGGAGGCTGGAGAAGGGGCCATCACATGCACCATCTGTGGTCGCAGAGGGCACACCGCCGGTCGGTGCAGTGTCGGTCCCTCTGGGAGTGTAAATGGAAGGCAGGGCACTCTGGCGTCACCCCAGGTGAGTTTGCACCACACTCATCCAGAGTCCTCTGTTGACCAACTGTTCATATCTGTTTGTTTCCCTGAGTTTTCCCTACATTCCCAGCATAAGGCGCTCGTCGATTCAGGCACAGCTGGGAATTTTATCGACAGAGCGTTAGCCATTAGTTTAGGGATCCCCATTTTTCCTGTAGTTAGACCTTTCCCGGTACACGCTCTGGATAGTCGACCATTAGAGTCCGGGCTATCAGGGAGGCCACCATCTCCATGGCCATGGTGACCCAGGGGGATCACGAGGAGATAATCAGCCTCTTCCTCATTGACTCTCCTGCGTTTCCTGTGGTACTAGGCCTTCCCTGGTTGGCTCATCATAACCCTACCATTTCCTGGCAACAGAGGGCTCACACGGGGTGGTCGCGAGAGTGCTCGGTGGAGGTGTGTAGGGGTTGCCGTTGGTGCTACCACGGTGGAACCTCGTCATGCCGTACGGGTTGATGAATGCTCCATCAGTTTTCCAATCCTTTGTAGATGAGATTTTGAGGGACCTGCACGGGCAGGGTGTAGTGGTCTATATCGATGACATTCTGATATACTCCGCTACACGTGCCGAGCATGTGTCCCTGGTGCGTAGGGTACTTGGACGACTGTTGGAGCGTGACTTGTACGTCAAGGCTGAGAAATGCCTGTTCATTCAGCAGGCCGTCTCTTTCCTAGGGTATCGCATTTCCACATCAGGGGTGGAGATGGAGAGTGACCGCATTGCAGCCGTGCGTAATTGGCTGACTCCCACCACGGTAAAGGAGGTGCAGCAATTTTTAGGGTTTGCCAATTACTACTGGAGATTTATCCTGGGTTTTGACCAGGTTGCTGCTCCCATTACCTCACTGCTGAAAAGGGGTCCTGTAAGGTTGCATTGGTCGGCTGAGGCGGACAGGGCTGGCCCATCCGGGTCCCTCTTTGGCATTCATAGTGGAGGTGGACATGTCCGAGGCTGGGATAGGAGCTGTGCTCTCACAGCACTCGTGTACGCCACCTAAACTGTGCCCCTGTGCTTTCTTCTCGAAGAAGCTCAGCCTAGTGGAGCGTAACTATGAAAAGTGGATCGATGATGGCTAGAAGACCAGCGACGCCATCCGAAAAAGGAGAGGAACCAACTTCGGGGGAGGTCGTGACAAGGTGAGAACAAATGTAAACACGCGCATTGAAGAACTCCGAATGGTAAATGGTCTGTTGTATAACCCTTTCACGATGTATGTAACTGAGGGATTGAAAATGTTGGGTCCAGACTATTGCTATACTGTCAATCGCTATGTATTTTCACGGTTGCACGGATCACCGGTTTCAGAATGGAAAGTGTACAAGAAGATCTTACTACTGGAGATTTATCCTGGGTTTTGACCAGGTTGCTGCTCCCATTACCTCACTGCTGAAGGGGGGTCCTGTAAGGTTGCATTGGTCGGCTGAGGCGGACAGGGCTGGCCCATCCGGGTCCCTCTTTGGCATTCATATATGCCTCTTTGGCACCCTCCCTCCCTCCCTCTCCCACTCCCTCCCTCCCTCCCTCTCTCCCTCCCTCCCTCCCTCCCTCCCTCCCTCACTTTCTTCCACTTCTCCTTGCTTCTAATCAGGTCATGAAGAGGACAGAACAGTTCCATGCGACTGCCCTCACTACAGCAGCAGCAGCAGCCAACCTCCCAGAGTGGACCACTAAAGAAGATGAAGACCATCTATTACACACTGAACCTGTGTAACGTAGACCTCAGCAACAATCAGCTTCTATGTGATATTTGGTGTCCAGTGTCTGACTTAAACCTGCTATGATAAAGGGATCAATAAGTACACTGAACTTGATTTAATTACAAAGCATTCTGGGTGTACACAGACAGATTTAGGGTGCACATCAATGTAGATTTCTTAAAAATGAACTGTGTGCGTGTGCATGTGAATACAAACACATGCACGTGAATACAAACACATGCACGTGAATACAAACACATGCACGTGAATACAAACACATGCATATGCACGCGTGCACACACAACCTGATATAGCCTTCGAATTCTGTAACACTCCATTCACATAACAGACCGGTAGCTAATTAACACAAATGAAGCAGCAATGGCAGCCAATACTGATGATTGAAATCACGACAACAATAAGACCAGAATTGAACTACAGTTTTATGATGTTTCCAAACGTTATGTTTTTATGTCTCATCTATCCTTTACCGGGTTCAATCCCAAAACAAGTTCTACAAAGAATCTGGGTACAAGTTCACACCACTTTACTTCGACAGGATGCTCAACATGTAGTGATTTCAGATAGAGAAACATGCTATTGCTATTGCTAAAAGTCCTTTCTCATAGCATTTATTGTTTATGTAAATATGTGTTTGTGTTAGTCATTGATCACATAAAGTTGAGCTCGATATGTGTATCCTATATGTAATCTGTAACTGTTGTCATTGCATAAAAAAAGATGTGCAAGCAAGGTGTATCATTTGCCACAAGATGGCAGCACAGAATCCTCAGTCAGTCATGGTTCTAAAAGTAAATTCAGCAACAAGAATGACCAAAAGCACAGTCAATACAGAGAGATGTAGATGCGCATCTACTCACTAAAAGATGTGTACATTTTCTGTTAAAAAAACAACAACATGTAAATAAAAAGTTACATTCAACAAATCTGTGAAATGTCTTGGGATAGAATATTGAAAGATAAGTTATTCTGTTGTGATTGCCTGTAGGGATTCTTCTTGTGCGTGCTTATTAGTGCATTGAAAGTAAAATCCCAAACCAATCAGTGTGTCTGTTGTCTTGCAATAGGATTCATATCAAGAGTAATGCTAAATAAATACTTTATTGTATTAACTAATTGGTCCTAAGTGGCAAAATATTAAATTAGAGAGAAAAGCTTGATCTGTAGATTTGGGGGACAGATTAGTTATTTGTGGATGTGATACACTCTGTCGCCCTCTCCAGGAAAGAAAAGTGCATCCGTACCTAAACATCGACATTAGAATGTTCCATTGAAGAAACCACCAAGGACTGTAGGCTATATCTGCAGAGTTATTTAGGCCAGTTGTTGTTCAAATCTAAAAACGGTCTAAAAAGCATTGTAAAAAAAGAACTAAAAAGGCTCACCTAACTTAATTTGCTTTCAACCGCTTGAGGAAAGGAAAGGTGATTCCCACAGTTACTTTCAAGCATAACAGTTGGTCTACATGACCATTCAGATTGACAATAACAATTATCAGCAACAAAAAAATGATTGTAGCATGTTCATATTCAGAGCTCAATTCGATAAGGATGGTCACAACCCTCTGAAGACTGACCAAGTGCATTCAGATTTGAAAATGACCACGTCTATAACACAGCTGTGAAACCATAATGGTCACTGTGGGTATCCTGGAGCTAGTCCATCCTTATGTCTGCCACAGTTTATTCTAAGCATTGCAGTATATGTCTCTGTTCCTTTGTCTTTGTAAAAAAAAAAGAGGAAGGTTGGGACTTGACTATGATGGTAATCCCGGGGATTGACTGCACATGTGCTTCAGCCATTATTAGACATGGAATAGGTACATTTTTATGTCTTATTTAATTTTGATGTGACACGGTGCATCTTGTGTGCCAAGACCTCAGAGTTTTGTCAACACACAACTCCTCCAAATGACTATAACACACAGCTCAGAAGACTTATTAATGCACAACATTCAAGTGTTGAGGTCAGTTCCATCCACTTACAGATATTCAATTTAATACAAATATATGTCAAGTATGTCTACAACTTTGTTCTGTCTCTATGGCATATGCAATGGCCTGCCAAAAAAAAGGATGACTGGTGGCTTTGCCTAAATCAGTTTGCTTAATTCTGGAGATTTGGTTAAATCATAAATCTTTGCTAGCGAGAGGGGGAGGGCAATCAGTGCTTAAAGCTGGACTGTGCTTTTGCAGTAAATGCAAGTTGCGAGAGGCACGTGAAAGCAGGTTAATTGAATTGGGCTTTAAAAAAAGTGGATTGAATATGAGAGCAAGTGTGTGGTCACCTCTTTGCCCTCATTCCTTATTCTCCTCTGAGGGCACTTTTCCCACTTGCTGAGCAGAATGTGCTTCATGCATGATCGAATCTCACTGAGGGGTCTCAACATAAATGTTTTATGCACAGGTTTCATTGTGTGTGTGTGTGTGGGGGGGTGGGTTGGTCGGTTCTTCTATCTTTGTGGGGAAACAATGAAAATTCTCCCATTCTCCCACATTTTCCACATCCAAATGAGAACAAAGACTATTTTAGTTTAGGGGTTAGAATTAGAGTTAGAATTAGGGTAAGGGTTTAGTGGGTAGGTTTAGGGTTATGGATTAGGGTTAAGGTATGGATTACGGTTGGGGTTAGGTTTAGGGGTTAGGGAAAATAAGATTTTAGGTCCACACAAGGATAGAAGAACATAACGCATGTGTGCATGTGTGTGTGTGCACATAAAGGTTATTCATTATATTATAAAACTGAAATGCTAACTAATGATGAAAAAACAATAATTTAATTATTTAGTCAACTGAAATAAAATTATTAACAAACCCATTTGAAAAACTAAAACTATACTGAAACTATTTGACTCCAAAACTAACTAAAATAAAATAAAACAATCACAAATTATGTTTGGGCAAAACCTAATGGGGTTTTCAAGCTACTGAATTTGGTGGGTAAATGCTACCAGGAGAAGCTGATGTTTCAAATAGACCTAGCTTGAACATCACTATTCCTAGCTATCGCTAGCTGACGGGACACACACACACACACACACACACACACACACACACACACACACACACACACACACACACACACACACACACACACACACACACACACACACACACACACACACACACCTGCTAGGTAGCTAACTTGATTCTTCTAACATGTACTACTAAAGCATTGGATTGGTGTAAACATGGGCACAAGAGAGTTTCTTTCCTCCGTATTTTTTTATACCCAATCTTCACGATATTCCTTTTAAATTCAAGTGACATTGAGATTTACTTTATATCTTAAACCTAACCTTAGCTATAGGTTGTTCATTTGAACAACTGACCACAGCAAGGCCAAAGTGTACAACTTTTCCGACGGTCTGTCTAACCGTGAATAATCACTGCATGCAATACGGTTTTGTAAACCTCCGAAATTCTAAGCTTAATTGTTCTCAGAAGGTCATACCATGGACCATTTAGCTATTTGGTTTAGAATTTTAGGACCCTTTTAGGTATATCCATTTTTTTATTTAAAAAATGTTTGATAAAATATTTAATTTGGCCTTTACTACTATAGCTCATAGAGACGCATTGAATATCACATTCATAAATGGCAAAAAAAGACAGTAAAAAGATTAATCATAAGGAATGAGGTTTTGAAATACATAATCTCTGGAAATAAATGTATATTTTTTATATTTTTAACCACTTTTTCTGTGAGCACAAAAAACTACCTCCATACTTCCATTAATATGTATGGGTTACCTATAGATGAATTCATCGTGTTCGTGAGTCTCCCCTTTCTATAGAGTAGTCATATTACTTTGTAGGCCAAACTGTTCGGATGCTAGAGGTTTTCGTGAGAAAACCGATTTTTGGGATGTTTCCTGGTCTGACAAATAGCGATGGAGCACTGTCACTTCCCACCGCAGAGGCGGAAGGGCGACATAGGTGGATGTGGTGGATTGAGACACAACCCATACAAAAAAACAGATCTCTACAGTCGTGGCCAAAAGTGTTGAGAATGACATCAATATTAATTTCCACAAAGTTTGCTGCTTCAGTGTCTTTAGATATTTTTGTCAGATATTACTATGGAATACTGAAGTATAATTACAAGCATTTCATGAGTGTCAAAGGCTTTTGACAATTACATGTTGATGCAAAGAGTCAATATTTGCAGTGTTGACCATTCTTTTTCAAGACCTCTGCAATCCGCTCTGGCATGCTGTCAATTAACTTCTGGGCCACATCCTGACTGATGGAAGCCCATTCTTGCATAATCAATGCTTGGAGTTTGTCAGAATTTGTGGGGTTTTGTTTGTCCACCCGCCTCTTGAGGATTGACCAAAAGTTCTCAATGGGAGTTAGGCCTGGGGAGTTTCCTGGCCATGGACCCAAAATATCAATGTTTTGTTCCCCGAGCCACTTAGTTATCACTTTTGCCTTATAGCAAGGTGCTCCATCATGCTGGAAAAGGCATAGTTCGTCACCAAACTGTTCCTGGGTGGTTGGGAGAAGTTGTTCTCAGAGGATGTGTTGGTACCATTCTTTATTCATGGCTGTGTTCTTAGGCAAAATTGTGAGTGAGCCCACACCCTTGGCTGAGAAGCAACCCAGCACATGAATGGTGTCAGGATGCTTTACTGTTGGCATGACACAGGACTGATGGAGGCGCTCACCTTGTCTTCTCCGGACAAGCTTTTTTTCCGGATGCCCCAAATAATTGGAAAGGGGATTCATCAGAGAAAATGTCCAATCCCTGTACCTTTTGCAGAATATCAGTCTGTCCCTGATGTTTTTCCTGGAGAGAAGTGGCTTCTTTGCTGCCCCCCTTGACACTAGGCCATCTCCAAAAGTCTTCACCTCACTGTGCGTGCAGATGCACTCACACCTGCCTGCTGCCATTCCTGAGCAAGCTCTGTACTGGTGGTGCCCCGATCCCGCAGCTGAATCAACTTTAGGAGATGGTCCTGGCGCTTGCTGGACTTTCTTGAGCGCCCTGAAGCCTTCTTCACAACAATTGAACCACTCTCCTTGAAGTTCTTGATGATCCGATAAATGGTTGATTTAGATGCAATCTTACTGGCAGCAATATCCTTGCCTGTGAAGCCGTTTTGTGCAAAGCAATTATGACAGCACGTGTTTCCTTGCAGGTAACCATGGTTGACAGAGAAAGAACAATGATTCCAAACTTCCAGTCTGTTATTCGAACTCAATCAGCATGACAGAGTGATCTCCAGCCTTGTCCTCATCAACACTCACACCTGTGCTAACGAGAGAATCCCTGACATGATGTCAGCTGGTCCTTTTGTGGCAAGGCTGAAATGCAGTGGAATTTCTTTTTTTGGATTCAATTAATTTGAATGGCATAGAGGGACTTTGCAATTAATTGCAATTCATCTGATCACTCTTCATAATATTCTGGAGTATATGCAAATTGCCATCATACAAACTGAGGCAGCAGACTTTGTGAAAATGTATATTTGTGTCATTCTCAAAACTTTTGGCCACGACTGTATTTTAAAATGAAGGATTTTTTAAATGTTGTTTTATTATGTTACTTAGATTAACGTACCTGGGTGTCAATAGACTCTAGGGGTTTAAACTAAATAAAAACCTGCCAAATCTGTCACGACTTCCAACAAATGTGGCTCCACTTCCTGTTCGGGCTGCGCTCTGCGGTCGTTGTCACCGGTCTACTAGCTGCCACGGATTCCCTTTTTCTGTTGGTTATGTCTTTATTGGTTTCACCTGTTTCTTGTTTGGGGGTTATTGCAGGGATATTTAAGCCGTTTATGCCCTCCTGCTTTTGTGCCTGCTTGTTCTCTGTTTTGTCGTGGATGGTTATTGTTTGTGCATTTTTCCGGACTGTTTGGTGTCCTTTTGGGTCGGCCTTTTTCGCCTGTCTATTTTGGCGTGACCATTTTCAACCGAATAAATACGGTTTTCCCGAAACATCTGCTCTCTGCGCCTGATTCCACACCCACCACTCCTAGCTATGTGACAAAATCAGGTTTGAAGACTGACTGAAAGTTAGCTGAATTAAAAATTTAAATGGAAAAAGTCATAGAAACAAATATAAACACAAATCTATAATAACTTTGGTGCACATGTGCCAACGCCAGCGTGTCAGAGTCCCTGCATGTGAATCTCCTTATTATTGTAAAAATAAAGAGTATAAATGTAGGTGTGGATACACAGGGTTGGGTAGGTTACTTTCTAATTGTAATCCGTTACAGTTACTAGTTACCTATCTGAAATTGTAATCAGTAACGGTGCAAAGCTGTCATTAAGGCAAAGGGTGGCTACTGTGAAAAATCTCAAAAATAAAATATATTTTGATTTGTTTAACACTTTGTTTGCATACTACATGATACCATATGTGTTATTTCATAGTTTTGATGTCTTCACTATTATTCTACAATGTAGAAAATACAAAAAACTAAGAAAAACCCTGGAATGAGTAGGTGTGTCCAAACTTTTGACTGGCACTGTATATTTAAGGACATGTTGTTTTGCATTGTCCACAAGAAGAACAACTTCTAAGATGTATGGGGTATTATATTGAAGCAGATCGCATACTGAAACACGTTTCAAACTTCACATCCTCAGTCAGAGTTAACCTGGGGTCTTTTCCCACTGAACTTTTCTCACCTTATCATAGACTGCAGGTTCTGATTTTAACACATTTGACAGAGCAATTCATTTATGTTGCTCATACAGTCGTCATCCCACTGGATGCTCACCCTGGTTAAGACATTTGGTGAACCTGTTAGCGTTATGTTCCAGGTGACCTTGGTTGGACAGTTTCTGTTATTTAGAAATGTGGGATTATGTTTCCTTTACTGTAGTCTTTTCCCAGCAACCATAAGACAAGTAAACATAATGGAAGACAGAGATATTCAAATTAGTTATCCACACATTTCTTGGATAAATGCCATTGTAATTGTGTTAAAAGTGGACATTTCAGTCAAGATTTTCGTTCTGCGGGTCTTGACTTAATGCTTCCGCTCAGTGGGTAAGAATGCACTTCCAAATTTATTTATTTCTCTGTCGCCTAATGTACTTTAAAGAAAAAAGGTAACCCATTTGCCTTAAAGCTTTGTGTACTCAGAAATGCGTTGTTCGCAAAGTGATTCATTGTGCATGTTGAAAGCCTTTTTAAACTAGAAAAAGTATAATCGAAACAGTTTAATAATGCATGTTGCATTGAAGGGCCAGTGAGGGCCTCTCATGTTTACTCCTAATCAACACAGTAGACCTCAAACTGCATTTGATGTAAAGTGATTCATTAATAGTTTTAGTGATAACAAATTGAGTGGTTCCTACTTTAAATTATGTGTCTCCCCACTGCATGGACGAAGATAGAAATTGTGTACGGGAAATATGTTTTTTGATTCAGTAGCGTTGTATTGAATGTTTTGATTCACTGTTCTGCATTGAGGGCGGTGTACATACTTGTTCCTTGGTTGCGCCATCAGCCTGCCATTACCTGAATCTTAAACAAATTGTTCAGACTTGTGGTGTGGTATTTATATTTCTTTCCAAAGAACAAGAGGATGATGACTATTCGACTGATGCATAAATTTTTTTGTGCCATCCTAATCAAGCAATCACTTGTTTGAGGTTGTTTCTTCATGGAGACTGGTTCTATGTGGGTTGATATCAAGACTGCCATCAGAATAATTGATAGCAAATAGAATACAGATGGGTAAAGGCAGCCTACAGTAGTTGAGTGGAGCATTGAACTAATCTTGCCTGCCTTGGGGTAGGAGGGTCACACATGCATTTGTGGTTTATTTGACATTTACATGCTCAGAGGAAATACAAGGGTGCATTAACCTGCTCAACAACAGACCCATCAACCTAGAAGGGCATGTTGTGATAGACATTTGATATGCATCATATGCATGACTCAGGCTATCACATTGTAGACGTTGCATCTACAAATGGTAGTAAAATGTGTCTCTTATCCCTCCACTGTGTCTGCAATGAAACCAGATTTATTGGTGCCTCCCTGTATGCAGCTTATTTACCAGATATTCTTTCAAAATAATATTTATTTATTTTAAGACAATTATTGATGCCATAAGTCAATGGTGCTACATGTCAATGATTTTAGAGGCTAGTATAATGATGATTTAAATGGTTTGAGCATAGAGATCTGTTTACGCTTGATTGATATCCAGGTACAATGGCTCCCTGACTACTTCCGGAGGTAGTCAGGAAGATCTGATCACAATCAGACCACAATGTGTCTTTAACCATCTATACCTGTCTAACAATTGGGGCATAATCAGATGGTGGACCAGATCTGGAAAAAAGATGTATGCTAGAACCTGGTGTAAACAAGGCTTTTATGGAATCAGACAGTGTTTACTGACATTCCATTGCAGTGAGTGAGCTGAAATGCCTTAAGAAACCTAAGGCAACAAACAATATGGTGTCTTAGACAAGCGGTCTTCAACCTTTTCTTACTCAGGGAAACCGGCAACCCAGGGACCTCAATCATATTGTAATGACCTGGCTAGATCATGAAGGAGCAATTGTCCAGAAAGAGGATTGAGTTTACGAATTCACGGTTTATTAACCCAACTCCACACAAGTTACTGTTTGGCCGTAGCCCACACCAAATAAATGAAAGATATCTGTATAAAACAACCATGACCTTCTCTTGTGAAAACCAGATGTAAGAAAGAGAACAATGGCTAAACATGGTCTTAACTTGCAATGCTCCCCCCCATGCATGTTGCATTGAAGGGCCAGTGAGGGCCTCTCATGTTTACTCCTAATCAACACAGTAGACCTCAAACTGCATTTGATGTAAAGTGATTTATTAATAGTTTTAGTGATAACAAATTGAGTGGTTCCAACATTAAATTATGTTTCTCCCCACTGCATGGGCGAAGATAGAAATTGTGTAATGGAAATATGTGTAAAAAACAAATATATAAAATGATATCATGCCCTGGTAGGATGATGTATGTTGCCATAATGTACTTGTTTTTTGATTCAGTAGCGTTGTATTGAATGTTTTGATTCACTGTTCTGCATTGAGGGCGGTGTACATACTTGTTCCGTGGTTGTGCCATCAGCCTGCCATTACCCGAATCTTAAACAAATTGTTCAGAGTTGTGGTGTGTTTTTTTTCTTTCTTTCCAAAGAACAAGAGGACATTGACTATTTCCGTGATTGGCAGATCACAGGGTCTGATATGCCAATCAAACTGCTAACACTGGGTACTGGTAAGCACAACACAACCAACTAACAGCATAACACAAAACACACAGCTGTCTGTGCGGGTCGCTCAAATATGTTTGTAACAAAAATAGTTTTGACATGTCTTGTACATCAGGTAAAGACAAGGAAAAGTAATCAACATTTTAAAAGGAATAGATTTGGTAAATAGTTGTTCATTATTTTTACCTCATCCCCACATTATAATTGGAAGTTGAAGTGTAAACTCTAGCATAACCTATTAGCTAGCAAGGTAACGCCAAACACATTTTCGCTAATAACAGCTGTTAAACAAAGGTTAGCCATGTGTTGGCAAAAATGTATGTCCAAGTCAAGAAAGCTTACCAGCAGCCAGTGGCACTTGTGTCGACTGGTACTTACAGTTGCTCTTTCAAAGCCTATTTCAGTAGTTGCCAACCTGTGGTCCGTGGATATATGATATTATAAGCAATTCTACATTACTTTCACAATGCAAATTGTTTAACAAACATCCATCTGTAATATGTCTTAAAGGTAGACTCAGGGAAAACTTCACTCTCACACAGTCACACACCCGGTATCTACACATGTGTATGGGTTCGCTTCACGCTCTTACAGCGTGGGATCCACGGCACCAAAACAGTGGAGAAGTTGAGCCTCGTGCTTCAACGCTCTTAGTTGTTGCGGAAATTGACCCACTATGCTGTGTACTTTCTGCATCTACGTCATACTGCTGAGTCTACCTTTAACTCGGTTACATTCACTGATAAAATGTACTCTAAATTTGACAGCTGATATTTTATGTTAAAGGCCCACTGTCATCAGAAACGTGACTGTTTTTTTTTTTTTCATTTTTGTCACAGTATGAGGTTGTAATCATAAATTGTGAAAATTATGGTAATGCACTTTTAGTGCAGGAGCAGTTTGAAAAGATAAAAACAGATGAGTCTAAGTGTCACTCTCTGACCATAGAGAGCCCTTGGTTCTTTGTTGAGTGCTGATGTGCGCTCTGTTTGTTCACGGTCAGTGTTTGTTTGTTGTTTTGTTTAGAAGTTTCACTTTAAATAAATATGTGGAACTCAAATCACGCTGCACCTTGGTCTGTCTTTCTTCACGACCGTGACAGAATATCCCACCAAGCAAGGACCAAGCAGCGTGTTCATGAGGTAAAGGAGTTTTGGACATGGGAGGAAATCATGGGAGGATGGGAGACCCTTCCTTGGCGGGAGTCGCAGAGGACTCAGGAAGGACAGTGATGACGCTGGGGCCCGCGGCCACAGAAACCCCAATAGCTGTCGGCTGAGCAGCGGAGAGTGCAAGAGCCCGAATGGCAAACGGTGGAGGAATTCAATGAGGGTTACCGGAGAGAGCGTATCATCAGTCCGGTGCCATCTGGGCCGGCTCCATCTGCACCGGTACCCAGTCCAGGCACGGTGTCCAGTCCCGCTCCAAGACCGGAGCATTCCTCTGCGCCGGTGCCCAGTCCAGGCACGGCATCCAACCCAGCTCCATGGCCGGAGCCCTCCTCTGCGCCGATGCCCAATCCAGGCACGGCATCCAGTACCGCTCCAAGGCCGGAGCCTGCCTCTGCGCTGATGCCCAGTCCAGGCACGGAGTTCAGCCCGGCGCCATGGCCGGATCCGAGGTCTGGGCGGAGGCTACGACCCGCCCCGGAGCCGCCACTGACACTAGTCACCCACCCTACCCTCCCCATTTGGTTTCAGGTTTTGAAAGTCCGCACCTTTGGGGGGGGGGTACTGTCACACCCTGACCATAGAGAGCCCATAGAGGGCCCTATGGTGTTTAGGTCAGAGCGTGAGTAGGGGGGTGTTCTAGTCTTTTCATTTCTATGTTGGTGCTCTTAGTATGGTTCCCAATTAGAGGCAGCTGTTGTTCGTTGTCTCTAATTGGGGATCATATGTAGGAAGCCCTTTCGCCCACCTGCTTTGTGGGATATTTTTTTGTTGAGTGCTGATGTGCGCTCTGTTTGTTCATAGTCGGTGTTTGTTTATTGTTTTGTTTAGAAGTCAAATCCCGCTGCGCCTTGGTCCGTCTTTTCTCACGACCGTGACACTAAGTTTGTAACAGTCTTAAAGTTGTCTATCGGCTGTAAAATGTGAGCGCAACGGGAGGCGTCATGCCCAGATTTGACCTCTTAAAAATAAAAATATTCTGTATTTAGTTTCAAATGCATGACTTGACCAAACGTGTGTGTGGATACTTGCTCGTCGAACATCTCATTCCAAAATCATGGCCATTAATATGGAGTTAGTCCCTCCCTTTGCTGCTATAACAGCCTCCACTCTTCTGGGAAGGCTTTTCACTAGATGTTGGAACATTGCTATGGGGAATTGCTTCCATTCAGCCACAAAATAATTTGTGAGTTTGGGCACTGATGTTGGGCGATTAGGCCTGGCTCGCAGTTGGCGTTCCAATTCATCCCAAAGCTGTTAGATGGGGTTGAGGTCAGGGCTCTGTGCAGGCCAGTCAAGTTCTTCTTGACAAACCATTTCTGTATGGACCTCGCTTTGTGCACAGGGGAATTTTCATGCTGAAACAGGAAAGGGTCTTGCCCAAACGGTTGCCACAAAGCTGGAAGCACAGAATCGTCTAGAATGTCATTGTATGCCGTAGTGTTAAGATTTCCCTTCAATTGGAACTAAGGGTCCTAGCCCGAACCATGAAAAACAGCCCCAGACCATTAATCCTCCACCAAACTTTACAGTTGGCACTATGCATTAGAGCAGGTAAAGTTCTCCTGGTATCTGCCAAATCCAGATTTGTCTGTCGGACTGCCAGATGGTGACGCCTGATTCATCACTCCAAAGACACTTCAAGTTTCCACTGCTCCAGAGTCCAATGGCGGCGAGCTTTACACCACTCCTGCCGATGCTTGCCATTGCACATGGTGATCTTAGGCTTGTGTGCGGCTGCTTGGCCATGGAAACCCATTTCATGAAGCTCCCGACTAACAGTTATTGTGCTGACATTGCTTCTAGAGACAGTTTGGAACTCGGTAGTGAGTGTTGCAACCGAGGACAGACAATTTTTACGTGCTACGCGCTTCAGCACTCGGCAGCCCCATTCTCTGAACTTGTGTGGACTACCACTTCGCCGCTGAGCTGTTGTTGTGGCCTACCACTTCGCCGCTGAGCCGTTATTGCTCCTAGACGTATCCACTTCACAATAACAGTACTTACAGGGGCAGACCGGGGCAGCTCTAGCAAGGCAGACATCTGAGTTGTTGGAATGGTGGTATCCTTTGACGATGCCATGTTGAACGTTACTAAGCTCTTCAGTAAGGCCATTCTACTGCTAATGTTTGTCTATGGAGATTGAATGGCTGTGTGCTCTATTTTATACACCTGTCAGCAACGAGTGTGGCTAAAATAGCCGAATCCACTAATTTGAAGGGGTGTCCACATACTTTTGTATATATAGTGAAGGTTATAAGTAGACCTGTCGTAAAATAAATAACATTAGCCTATTGCTGTCATTTGTTGAGTACGGTAGGCACTAGCCTTTGTTGGTAATTAATGCAATATAGCCTGTTCAAAACATTTGGGAAGGTTTAAACCAGATCGTAAGGGTTTTGTTTAATTCTATTTAGCCATTTTCTTTGGCCAAATTCAGTTCCAACTGTGATGCTGTTTCCCTCAGTATAACAGCCTTCTCACATTTCTCTAATGAACAATGGCTTGACTTACATCTGATATTATCCTAATAAAGTTTAGAATGGTTTGGTGTGGTGTGGTGGGGATATTATTAAGATTTAGCTACTGCAGGCCTATGAAGGCTGTGCTCACTGGTGCTCCAACTGACAGATGAACTTGAGGTGAGAAAGAATGTTTCAGGCCTACCAGAGTTAATCCTATAATATAACAAAATAATGCTTATCGTTATCCAAAATATTCAGATAATTTACGAATTAGCCTCCTGTACGGCTATATCCGCATAGCAGAAGCAGTAGCCATCTGACATAAAGACATGTATGTTGGTGTCATGGCATGCCACTGGCATATCTCTATCTCTCTCGATTTCTCTCTGCAGCTGGGCCTAATCTTCTCTTCCTTTTATATATATATATATATATATATATATATATATATATATATATATATATATATATATATATCATACAGTGGACTCCAAAGCCTTTAGGCCTTTGCATGCAATGCCCTCATGCATTTAGTGCTCAAATCATCGACAGCTGAACCATGAGGTGGACAAATATTGTTTTAGGAAAAACAATTTCAAAAATAATTGACTATAAAGTTTTGCGTATACTACACATCAAAACACAAGGAATAGTATTTTTGTAGTTTGTTATAGGCTGTTTTTAAGGACATGTAAATGTGGCTCATTTGGTCAACGTCACTCATTTATTGATGGCGCTGACTGCGCCAAGTCGGATTTGAGGGATGTCCGGTAAACTTTTCAAATGTCTGGAAAATTAAAATCTTCCTGGTCAAATTTTCCCGAAAACCCAAAACCCTATACTACTAACCACCTACAGATGGAAATGTGAATTATTATTTGGAATCGAATTAATTTATATTTTTGTAGGGGTTGATACATTTTTCGTAAGGGAAAATAGTCTGTAATTTGAATGTGGAAATTACAAACTTCAGAAGCCTTTTTAAACCTCAAATACACTACAAGTTAAAAATGTCCTGTATTGCAGGAAAGTTCTCCTGCAACTGGGTAATCAAATTAAGATCCTACCTCTGTAGCAATTTTTATGAAGTTGGCTTTAGCTAAGCCAGTTTCCCAATCTCCCAACTTTATAACTAGCTACCAAGCATTTTCAGGCTATCAATTAAGTTAGAGTAGCTAGGTTGGTAGACTTCAGAAATGCAAGCAATTGCTAAATGTACTGAATAAGACTCACATTCCTTTAAATCTTTTACCCAGCAGAGATGCAGAGAAGCATATGTAGTTTCTTTTAAAAAATAACCTCCAGTCAGGAGGATACAGACAGCTCAAGAGGTATGCTTGGATATGCCCAAAAAAAGCACAATGATTGCAGGAAAAAGCAGTTTCAGGTGTTTGAAAAGTGCTAAATTCTCCTACTTCCAGATGGGGGCATATCCCCCCTCTGGCCCACCCCGCTGCCATCTTCACATACTTTGTGCCCGCTTAGATTTGTGTGGGGCATCGCGCCCCTTAGTGCAACAGAGCCAGTTACAACTGAATTATCTGATCATCAATAGATTAGACAAAAAGCAAGTTGTTTTTAAACACAGTGGCCACATATCTTCAGGTAGGTCCTTGTTTAATAGCCTATGACATGTTGAAATGTTGACGTTTCTTACGATAACCTACTTCCAAACCAAATGTTACATAGACACAAAGGTAGAAGGGGTGTTTGTTATATGATCTCTTAAACAAAAAATTAATGGAACGAATTTGGAGCAGCAGTTCATTTTTTCTATGAGCACTTCTATGAGCGATTTTTAGTGGAGTGGGGAAAGGAGGTTGAGCACTGGAGCGGTGCGCAAAGACGTGGAGCAATGAGTGGGAGCTCACATACTCTGCTTCGGGGAGTGTAATTATCTCTAATGAGTGCAATTTTCGCAATATTAGGAGTTGAGAAATAAAGTTGACAATAGAAAGAAGATATTATCCTCTTTTCTACTGTAGGTAGCCTATGTAATTCAAAATGGATTCAACCCTGAATACACTCCTGTTTAGACAATAGCTTGCAATAAGAATCCTAGGCATGTATCCTACTTGCAATATGAACATATCAACCTAATCAAATGTTATTTCAGCCAGGGATAGGCCTATTTGAGATAACGTATCCAATGGCCTATGCTTGTGAAAGACCATGCTTGATATAACTTTGCACTTGACTGCTTTGCTTTCGAACTATACTCCTTCCAAATGACGTCAAAACAGTTGAAAGTTGCTCTGACTGCGATACTAGAGACGGAAGAGGACCAATCACCGGGAAAAGAGAGAGTGCCAGTTCAACGAAGTCCCACCCAAATAGACTACACCTCTTACCTCCCCTGGACGTAAAGTGGGGGTAGATACATCACATAAAGGGGTTCGCCCAAGACTATGGATACATTTCTTCTCTAATTTCATTGAATATAACACATTTTGGAAACAATGCGACCTGAAACTGGAATAGTTATTGCTGCCTTGTTCTGCATGGGCTGCTGCGTGACACTGACAGCGCACAAGAAAGGTAGGTGTGAGACCGACTTTGCTTGTGGGGAATTTGGTAAAATGTGGGAATTAGTACTAGGTTAGTACTAGGCTACTTAAACGGAATGTTTGACACGGAATTCTAAATGACAATGCTTCTTCTACTGGATATAACACAGTAACCTGTTTATTGGTCGTGGGGAAAAGTCTGCCAAACATTTTTTTAAAGGAGACATCCACATCATGTAGCTTAATTCCGAAGACGTGTCAGATGATTTCAATAGTATTTATCTCTATTGATCAGTAGACAAACTTATATAAACTTTAAACTTAAAAAAATGCAAATTAATAGCCTACAATTGAGAGCTATTTAGCCTACTTTTCTGAACACCTGCTTAAGGACTTTATATATATACATAGAGCTCTGCAATGTTTGTCCCTGTCACTGCGTTAGTTTTAAGGCTATTTCTAACCAAAATGATACTTTTCATTTTCTGAACAGAAACACTATGACTATAGGCCTAAACTAAAGCTGCATCATCACTCCTTACACATTAAGCATTACACATCAAACTTCAAATTAAATGCAATAGTCTATAGTTTATTTGTACCTAATTAACCCACAGGCGTTCCAGAACTGCTTTGAGACTGTCCATTGCCTGTTCCATGTCTAAACTGTCTTGGCACATTAGCCACCACTGGGAAAGAGGAGACCAAATCTGGTCCTGTGTTGTGCCAAAGTGGGTCTCCAGTCCAGATGGTGGTGATGACAGACGGGGTCCCCCATGGAGCAGGGACTGCCCCTTGTCCCCCTGGCTCCTCTGTGGACAACCACCTGCAGTAGGAGACCCTCTGATCTGGCCAGAGTGCTAGCTGTCTGGGACTCCCGCTAGTTTCAAAACACACCAGATTGTTAGCAGATTGTGGAAGTGTCTGATCTGGTTAGGCATTTGTCTGGGGTTGTTGGGCAACAGCCAGGTACACATTTCCATTCTAACCAAAATGGATGGACAATTCTGGTATCTATTTTATTCTGCTCTACATTTCTTGATTTTTAAGTGCAGTCAGAGAGATAGACAGTGTCTCTGGTTAAAACATTGTAATATTTGACATATTTAGCAGTCGTTTCCTTTATAAACTGTGATTTAGAGGACAGAACATGTTCTGCTTGCCAGATGAATTCAGTCATATTAGATGTAGGTGAAATGGAATTGGTGGTTACAATGTCTATTCCCTTTTTTCATTCACTACCTTCTACAGTGAGCCACTAAGTCTGACAGGTTTTATCATTTATGATGAAGAATGATTTTCCTTTTTGGGTAGCCTACTAAAATGGATGTAAATTGAATTATAAAATGCTGACATGATTTTCTTATATTTTGTTTCTGTAATTAACAGACGTCATCATAAGAGACAATCATTTAGTTATTGTTCATCTTTGAGTAAGAATAGCTGACTGTTCCTTTTCTTTGACTGGTCTCACACAACAGCTTGAACAAACGGTAGCTCCTGGAAGGACCCTTGCTTAAAGGCTCACACCCCAATTATCCTGGTTTGTGTCAATGGCAATTAGTATTCCTCTTCAGTACATTGTTTGAATTTAATTAATTTGTCATCATTGACTTCTTAGACATGTTCCCTCTGTTTCCACTATAACACAGACTTCTAAAAATACATATGGAATTAGCACTGCAAATAACAAGTATCATTGGTTTATCAGTATAATTGTGATCCTCAATGTCTTAAAGAATTAAATAACTGAGTGTTAATAACAACGTTCTTGATAAAATGAACGCAATTATTTCATGCAAGTAAATAGCTAATTTGATTGGAAGACCCATCTCAAATTGGTGAATGTAATGACCTTCTCATATGACAGTGGTTCAGTGACGTTTGCTGTTGTTTTGATTCAATGGAAGCTATTGTTCTCTAAAGCTCTTGCCAGGTTCTCAATTGCAGCCGTCTGCATTTCAGGGTAATTTTATTGTGTCAAGGGTCCATCATGGGTTTTGTTTTGTTGTGCAGCTGTTACATATTATAAATAAAACAGATGTGTTGTCCTGAAAAGTAGCACTGACCTTCACTCCACTAGGCACTTATAGGACTGGTTAGGGTAGCAGGGTAGCCTAGTGGTTAGAGCGTTGGACTAGTAACCGAAAGGTTGCAAGTTTGAATCCCTGAGCTGCCAAGGTACAAATCTGTTGTTCTGCCCCTGAACAAGGCAGCCCTAGGCCGTCATTGAAAATAAGAATTTGTTCTTAACCGACTTGCCTAGTTAAATAAAGGTTAAAAAAATAAAAAATAAATAAAGGTTAGGTGTGCATGATAAGTCCATCAAACTCAATTTGTGGCATCAGTCTAATAACCAGCCCTGTGTTTTAGCCTCTGGCACGTTTTCCTCTTTGAGAATCTGTTGACAGAGGACAACTAAAGCATTTGCCACTCTGAACCCTGTGAGTTTATCTAGTGATACCCTGCCTGTGGCCTCTAACAGACTGCATGTGTTGTAAAAACAGTCAAACCAGCCAGCCGCACAAGGCTCAACTGGCCTTTACACATTAAGAGTGTCTGCTAAATGAATGCTCACTAAAAGGTCTCACTTGGTGTAGTAGGGAAGAACTACAACAGCAAACCAGATAGGTATAGGTCACACACATGACTGAAGGATTTTATAGTAGAAGCACCATAGACTACCTGGTGCATGATGAAATTGTTTTTTTTTGTATCAACTCGGAGAAGGTACGGTGGAACTCGGAATTAAGTATAAGGTCTTCAAGTGGAAATCTTCTACATATTCTGTCTGTATGTCCTTTCTTTGTGTCTGGTTTATGCGGTATCTCAATTTGAATTGCAATGCCGAAACGGTAAACTCTTGGCTCGTGCTGCCGTTGCGTATTAAGAAGCAAAGAGAACAACACAAAGGTAACACGTTTTTTAACGGAAGCAATCTATTTGAGAAATGGAAACATTTCTTTCTTTCTCGAAACATGTGGAGTCAAGTTCTGGGCGGAATTTACCTCGGCTCCATTTGTGAGAGTGTTTTACCCATCAACCTGTGCACTCTAACCCTACCTGGAATGCCTTTAACACCTCTGTTTCAAATGTTAAAAGGAAGTATCAATGTACATTGAAAAGAAGTTGGTCAAATGTCAAACACCTCCCCGTTTCTTGGAAGTGATTGAATATTTTGAATGTTTTGTTTTGATATCACAATTATTCTGATTTTGGAAACGTGTTCAGTTGGTTGGATGACCAGACCATGCCTTTACTACCTTTTTAGTTTTTCAATCTTTTATATGGTTCTTTAGACCCCTGTCTAAAGAACACAGTGTCCGTTTGACTTGTGGAACCTTAAACCACCTTCCATCAGGTGTTACAACAAGAAGTTCCTGATATATGGACTTATAAGACAGTGAGCAGCATCCAAGCTGGTAAACAAATAACTTTGAGATTTGTTTCTCTCCTATCATGACTTGGATTTTGTTGATTTAGTGTTGTTTAGCATATATTTTACTAATCTGCCTAGATAGCTCCGTGGCTGTGTCTACGGCATTAGTTCTAATCAGCTATGTCTATGGTACGACAAGGACACTGTCCAGCCTTGGCATTTGGCTCCAGAGTCTGTCAAAATGCTGGCCTCTCAAGCATAAATCGGCTATTCCCCGAATTATATGTCCTCTCCAACCAAGGAGGGCAGCTTTCTCATTGCTGTTTTCACAAAACCGTTTTCACTAGGCGAAATCAAACCTTTTGAGAATTAACCATAAATCAGTATTTGCTAGAAATGAATTAGAAATCAATTTGAACACTTTAACATTTGACACGTGGTGCCACATATGATTCAAGAACAATGTCAATACAGCACTTGTTAGCCATTTAGGCATCATCTGTTATTGAGTGTGTGGAGAGTAAATAATGCTCCATTGATTTTAGGCCTGGATATCCAATTATATCACCCAGGGGGAGGTCACTTGTGTCTACTCTGTAACACTTATTGGTGTTAGTCCAATAACAACATATCTCACAAATCACAGCTGCTCTGTTGGTTGAATTGCAATGAACTTATTTAGCTCGAAAAATTCTGGCAAGCAAATTTTTGGCAAGTATATGAGGGAATACTTTTTTTTTAATGAACATAAAGATAAAACAAGGGTGAAAGACGGTTTAATGCAAGGTCAAGTTTAAATTAAGAGTTTTATGATTTAGCTTTTTGCTGTGTGTTTTATTCCCAACTTAACAAAAACAAGTGCAAACTTGTTGGTTGGTGCAAACACTTCTAGATACTGTAGGTATAGGAAAATTGGCAATTCCAAGGTAATGGAATCTCACTTAAAATGTATGCCAAACAAAAACCATTGATTTCAAAGTTTAGCAAACCATACTACTCTACACACTGACTACTTTTAACAATTTACACATTTTGTTTTACAAAAACACATTTACTGGAAGAAATGTGAAGATGCAAAGTTGAGTAAAAAAAACAATCTGCATTTTATGTGCCCAAGTTTTCCAGAAACTATGTTAATATCTGCTCTGAATTAAGATTCAATGATGTCTGCAGAAACAATGGTGTCAGCTATGACATGACACATTGCCTTTACAATACAGTACAGTAGAGAACAGTATAGTACAGTTGAGTATAACTAATTGATAGGTCTATCTTTACTTGTTACATCTGTGAACATTCATTATCGTCCCTCATTTAGGTAAAGGAATTTCAAGGCAGAATGCAATGTTTCTGAACAACTTACAAGGCAGAAAAAAATATCAAAAAGTACATGATGAAATGAGTTGGCAGGGATTTTTCAACAGTTGTTTTTTGATGTGTTTCTAATACCTTTAAAAAATATATTTTCCATATGTTTGACCAGAAATCAAAGCCTTTGCTTATTCCTCAGTTTTGTGATGGGAAATGGTTGAAAATATAAATATGCTTTAATTAAAAAATATATATATTGACACTTTCATTTGACAACCATTTTTACAAGATCCTGTGAACTTCACATGTTAGTGCTCATGGGTCCTTTTACATGGAAATGACTAAATCTCTAGTATTGTCACGGCCATTGAAAGAAGTGGACGAAGGTGCAGCGTTGTGAGCGTACATTTTCCTTTTATTATAAAAATGACGCCAACAAAACAACAAAGGAGAAAACAACCGTGAAGCTTACAGGGCAAAATACCACAAACAAAGTTAACTACCCACCCTGAAGGAGGGAAAAAGGGCTACCAAAGTATGATTCCCAATCAGAGACAACGATAGACAGCTGTCCCTGATTGAGAAGCATACCTGGCCAAAACATAGAAATAAAGAAACATAGAAAACAAAACATAGAATGCCCACCCCACATCACACCCTGATCTAACCAAATAGAGAAATAAAACGGCTCTCTAAGGTCAGGGCGTGAAAAGTATCTATTTTTACATGAGCAGACTTACAGATTTGTGTTTTCCCCCTGGGCTTAATCCCCTTATTTTCATTTAACAAATCATACAAGTAATTTATGGGACAGACCAGGCTAGATTAGTTTTGGCTGGAAAAGATTCCACCAAATCCCAGGATAAATAGCTGTAAATAAACTGTTAAAAGAGACCATGGTCAGGCTTAGATTCACTTTTTTTTCATCTTGTCCTTATGTCCAGTAATAACTACAGCAATTGGTGTGTTGAAGTAGAACAGGAGTGGTCAACCCTCCTGGAGAGCTGCTGGGTGTGCAGGCTTTTGTTCCAGACCTTTCCTACACTCCTGATTTTTACTAATCAGCTGCTCTTTAGGTCTCGATAAAGAGCTGATACTGGTGTATTAGGGCAGGGCTGGATCAATAACCTGCCTATCCAGTAGCTCTCCAGGAAGTGTTGGCCACCCCTGGAGTAGAGATCCTCTCTTGTCTTGAGTTTCGAGTATACTATCTCAAACCTGGTGATAGACAGTTGTTCTCTTCAAGTTGTCTGAGTCCTATCAGTGTCAAAACAGGTTTCACTCAGATATACGCCAACACACTTTCAATATATGGCCCTTTTTTAGATGTAATATAAGTCATGTGAATTTTAAGCAATGACCGCAACGTTTACTCTCCAATAACCCCTAGAAAACACACTGACAAACAAACCATTATGCTATTTTATTTAATCTGAGGCACTTCAGTGTTTCTATAGATACTACATAGTGCAGTTAACAAGGAGGAGGCACATATCTAATTTAAAGCAGCCTTAATGTAATTTGCTCAAATTCAATATAAAGCTGCTGTTACACATTTCTGTCTTTCTTGGCAACATTCTTGGACCTAAAGGGGGACTGCTCAGTGAATAATATTATTGTCTCTTGCTACATACGCTGTGAGAGACAGGGAGACCTTATCTGATATTCTCGAGTCCAAGGGTTGCGAAATTCCGGATTGGGGGCTGAAAAAACAACTTCCTGTCACTGGGTTTATTCTTCCTATGTGGTGTTCTTTTCATATGTAAAGTTTTCAGACCAGTCAGTCATGGTGATGGAATGCGAGACATTCACCTGGGAAAGAAGAATTTTCGTGATCCTATTGAGAGAAGAAGCAAAAAAGCCCTTCTCCTATTCTTTCAGAGTGACAACTCCTCCTGTTGTTTCAGCTCAGGTGTCAGATTGCAGATGGCATTTTTTGGGGGGTGAAAGATTCCACCTAGACCCAATGCTTCAAATTAATCTGGATCTAAGATTGTTATCACATAGTGTACCACACCTTCTCATTCACAAAAGATAGGAAATTCATCCAAAATAGAGTCAAAAGAATGGCAGGATGAAATATATGACAATGAATATGTGACAGAGTGAATCCAGTTGTGAGACTTACTGGATGTGTGACATGACTATATGTTACGTCTCTAATATGTCTCTAACGTCTCTACCCACTGGGCACACACTGGTTGAATCAACGTTGTTTCCACGTAATGTCATTCAACCAATGTGGAATAGACGTTGAATTGACATCTGTGCCAAGTGGGTAATATGTTTGAAGATCTAAACAATTATGTTGATTTTTCTTTCCTCAATTTGAATCTTCCTCCCTGCTTTGACAAACAAGGCTTGTTTTTTTATTTTTTTTATCCTCATTGCCATGACATGCCTCTGGCTTAGTTCAGTGTTCATTTTTGATGAATTTCACCTTCTTTAACTAGGGTCTGGTTTTCAGTGAGGTCTAGCGTAATTTCCAGATGAATAAATGAATCCCAACTCAAACGTCCTTTATCTGCCATAGAGCACATCCTAATGTCGAAATACCAGGCGTTTGTTAAACAAGACATAGTGTACATAACAAGTGATAGATGAGTCACTTGACTCGTGCTTGATGTGGGAGGACAGGACAAATACTTTTGAAAGGCTGCTCTACATCAGGATCGATAATGCACTTGCGACACTAAGTGGTGGGCGTCAATGTTAATCATCTCCTGTAAATCTCATTGATTCGTCCCTAGCAAACCTATCGATTTCCCACCCAAAAAGGTTTGTTTGACCGACATATGTCGGACTCCCGCAAATGCACACAGTGATGTTCTGCATTCTAAAGTGATATGCCAAGTTGCTAATGTACATGTGTTATCCATCGTAGGGTCTGGCTGTAGAGATTTAGAGCAGAGACACCAATGCTGATGCTTTGTTATTTGACACTTATTGATTGTGAATGATGACCCACACTTGAGGTGAGGGATGTGCAAACAAGTGCCAAGTTGCCTCTTCTTGCAGGAAATTACCAACGTTCATGTGTGTTCATGCATGCCAAGGCAAGACAATGACAAGTTAGCTAAAGCCAAAACAGACTGGCACCCAAGCTAGTCAAACAAAACCCCACAATTCTACAGATGGTAAAACTCTAGAAAGAGATTCAGAATTGGTAACACCCTCTATTCTTGATGATACCACGTTCCCACAGTAGACATATTAATGAGAGAAAAGCGTAGACTACGGGGGGGTGAAAGAGAGAGAGAGAGAGTAGAGTCAAAAGGATGACAGGATGAAATATGACTTACTGGATGTGTGTGGTGGGGGGACTGGAAAAAGAGCTGAGTGAGTGATACAGATAAAGAAGATAAGGAGAAAGAGAGAGAGAGAGAGGGGGGGGAGAGAGAGAGAGAGAGAGACGAGAGTGCTTAGGGTTAAACGGCAAAGCACAGAGAACAGGGTCACCGGTCATTTGGAAAAGGGTAAACAACAGAAAGTCCAAGTTCTCTGGCCTTGAGAGGGGAACACTGGGGATAAATATGTTGGCCAATTATCTGAACCATGTGCTTCTGCTGCTCCAAATGCAGCCTCCTGCCTACCGCTGAGATTTTCACGCTTTTCATTAGCAAGAATCAAGGGGGATACGGTTAGAGTTATCAGCCCACAGCATATTTACAGTATATTAGTGCCTCAATGTGATTGGTTTATGCTAAAACACTTATCCCTACAACAACCTTCCTGCACTGTGCACACTGCATCAGAAAGACTTGTCTGTCAAATACTTAAGCTGTGATTGACAGTGTTACCCCTTAGCTTGTATGTGTCTGGTACAATAAAGTAATCTGCCCTTTTCAGCTTAGAATACCCACCGATTAAACTTCAGTAAGATTAGCACTTGGGAACTGATTAAATTGGTGTCAGCTGACCGGTCACAGTCAGTAATACCCAAGGATCAGGAAACCCTGTTATAGTAGAAGAATGCTGTAGAGATGGAATGCACATTAACTCTATTATTGAGTTAATGAGGGGTGGCTAATGGCTATCATGCGCTTTCCTCGTAATAAGTGTCTACCACCAATGGAATAGGCTCACTTTAATACATACAGATGTAGGATCTTAATTTGATCACCCTGTTGCAGAAGAACTTTCATGCAATGCAGGAAATGTAAAACTTGTAGTGTATATTTGAGGTTTAAAAAGGCTTCTGAAGTTTAATTTCCACCGACTTGATTTCCCTTACAAAAAATGTATTAACCCCTACAAAAATGGCCATTAATTATAATTCACATAATAATTCCCATTTCCTGTTGCTGCATGATTATTTTCCTGCTCTAGCAAACTGTCTCAAATTAAGATCCTACACACATACTACATATAGTTACAGTGTCTTCAGAAAACATTCATACCCCTGACTTATTCCACATTTTGTTGTGTTACAGGCTGAATTTTAAAAAAATTAAAAAATGTTTTTTTTACACACAATAGCCCATAATGACAATGTGGAAACATGTTTTTAGAAGTTTTTCCAAATGTATTAAAAATGATTTCTTGAAATACAGAAATATCTCATTTATGTAAGTATTCACAACCCTGAGTGGATACTTTGGCAGTGGTTACAGCTGTGAGTCATTCTGGGTAAGTCTCTAAGAGCATTCCACACCTGGATTGTGCAACATTTGCATATTACTCTTTAAAAGATTATTCAGGCTCTGTCACATTGGTTGTTGATCATTGCTAGACAATCATAATCAGGTCTTGCCATAGATTTTCAAGTAGATTTAAGTCAAAACTGTAACTCGGCCACTCAGGAACATTCACTGTCTTCTTCGTAAGCTACTCCAGTGTAGATTTGGCCTTGTGATTTAGGTTATTGACCTGGTGAAAGGTGAATTAATCTCCCAGTGTCTGGTGGAAAGAAGACTGAACCAGGTTTTCCTCTTGGATTTTGCCTGTGCTTAGCTCTTTTTTTTATCCTGAAAAACTCCCCAGTTCTTAACAATTACAAGCATACCCATGACATGATGCAGCCACCACTATGCTTGAAAATATGAAGAAATTTTCCAGAAACATAACACTTTGTATTCAGGACAAAAAGTGAATTGCTTTGGCACATTTTTGCATACTTGAATACTTTTCATTTTTAATTAATTTGTAAAAATGTCTAAAAAGAAAGCTCGACTTTGACATGAAGAGGTATTGTGTGTAGGTCAGTGACAAACAAATCTAAATGCAATCATTTTTATATTCAGGCTGTAACACAACAAAATGTGGAAAAAGTCAAGGGGTGTGAATACTTTCTGAAGGCACTGTCCATTTGCATCAGCAATTGCTCCATAACCTGTCATCCAGGTTCACAATGCAGCATTAGCATCAAATATCCCCCGTGATATTCCTAACAAGCAGTTAGGAAAGCGAAGGCTAACGTTTTCAAGCAGAAATTTGCATCCTGTAGCACATACTCAAAAAAGTTCTGGGACACTGTAAAGTCCATGGAAAATAAGAGCACCTCCTCCCAGCTATCCACTGCACTGAGACTAGGAAACACTGTCTCCACCGATAAATACACTATAATTGAGAATTTCAATAAGCTTTTTTCTACAGCTGGCCATGCTTTCCACCTGGCTACCCCTACCCCGGTCAACAGCCCTGCACACCCCACAGCAACTCGCCCAAGCCTCCCCATTTCTCCTTCACCCAAATCCAGATAGCTGATGTTCTGAAAGAGCTGCAAAATCTGGACCCCTACAAATCTCCTGGGCTAGACAATCTGGACCCTCTATTAATTGTTGCAAATTGTTGCAACCCCTATTTACTAGCCTGTTCAACCTCTCTTTCGTATCATTTGAGATTCCCAAAGATTGGGAAGCAGCCGCGGTCATCCCCCTCTTCAAAGGGGTGAGACACTCTAGACCCTAACTGCTACAGACCTATATCTATCCTACCCTGCCTTTCTAAGGTCTTCGAAAGCCAAGTTAACAAACAGATTACCGACCATTTTGAATCCCACCGCACCTTCTCCGCTATGCAATCTGGTTTCAGAGCTGGTCATGGGTACACCTCAGCCACGCTCAAGGTCCTAAACGATATCATAACCGCCATCGATAAGAGACAATACTGTGCAGCCTTATTCATCGACCTGGCCAAGGCTTTCGACTGTCAATCACCACATTCTTATTGGCAGACTCAACAGCCTTTACAGTGGGGCAAAAAAGTATTTAGTCAGCCACCAATTGTGCAAGTTCTCCCACTTAAAAAGACGAGAGAGGCCTGTAATTTTCATCATAGGTACACTTCAACTATGACAGACAAAATGAGAAAAAAAATCCAGAAAATCACATAGTAGGATGTTTAATGAATTTATTTGGTCCGGCCTGTTGTCCGGACCTATGGCAGTCTCTATGGGCATGCCACGGTGTTCAATTCTCGGGCCGACTCTCTTCTCTGTATACCTCAATGATGTCGCTTTTGCTGATGGTGATTCTCTGATCCACCTCTTCGCAGACGACATCATTCTGTATACTTCTGGCCCTTCTTTGGACACTGTGTTAACTATCCTCCAGACAAGCTTCAATGCCATACAACTCTCCTTCCGTGGCTTCCAACTGCTCTTAAATGCAATGAAAACTAAATGCAATATGTGGACAACTACAAATACCTAGGTGTCTGGTTAAACTGTAAACTCTCCTTCCAGACTCACATTAAACATCTCCAATCCAAAATTAAATCTAGAATCTGCTTCCTATTTCGCAACAAAGCATCCTTCACTCATGCTGCCAAACATACCCTCGTAAAACTGACCATCCTACCAATCTTCGACTTCGGCGATGTAATTTACAAAATAGCCTCCAACACTCTACTCATCAAATTGGATGCAGTCTATCACAGTCTCATCCGTTTTGTCACCAAACCCCCATATACTACCCACCACTGCGACCTGTACGCTCTCGTTGGCTGGCCCTCGCTTCATACTCGTCGCCAAACCCACTGGCTCCAGGTCTACAAGTCTCTGCTAGGTCAAGCCCGGCCTTGTCCCAGCTCACTGGTCACCATAGCAGCATCTACCCGTAGCACGTGCTCCAGCAGGTATATCTCACGGGTGCCCCCCTAAAGCCAAGTCCTCCTTTGGCCGCCTTTCCTTCCAGTTCTCTGCTGCCAATGACTGGAACGAACTGCAGAAATCACTGTAGCTGGAGACACATATCTCCCTCACTAGCTTTAAGCACCAGCTGTCAGAGCAGCTCACAGATCACTGAACCTGTACCTAGCCCATCTGTAAATAGCCCATCCAACTACCTCATCTCCATACTGTTATTTATTTATCTTGCTCCTTTGCACCCCAGTATCTCTACTTGCACATTCATCTTCTGCACATTTACCATTCCAGTGTTTAATTGCTATATTGTAATTACTTCGCCACTATGGCCTATTTATCGCCTTAACTCCCTTATCTTACCTCATATGCACACACTATATACTTTTTCTATTGTATTATTCACTGTATGTTTGTTTATTCCATGTGTAACTGCGTTGTTGTATGTGTCGAACTGCTTTGCTTTATCCTGGCCAGGTTGCAGTTGTTACTTGTTCTCAACTAGCCTACCAGGTTAAATAAAGGTGAAATAAATCTAATTTAAAAAATATATTTAAAAAAAATAAAGCTAGAAATGTAGTACAGCAATGGTAACGTCTTATTATCATAAATCATTTAAATATACCGCCTTAAAACTGTCATCACATACACCTATGCTTTGCTTTGGCTTTGTTTACAAACCTTAAACCAGCTACAGTAGCTCAAGCAGGACATACGACCGAAGATACTGGTAACCTTTCATCTGTGGCGTGACAGTTAGCTAGCAAGCTACTTACCAGAACGCCGGAAAAAGCACACTGTCTTGTGACTGCATGCCATAATGTAAAATGAACCCTACACTATTTTCCTATGAATCTGACAGCAGTGGCTGCTTTTCATTTTGGGTGGACAGGCTGCATCGAAATTACGATCATGTCACGCGTGAGCAGTGCACATTTCGAGTGAAGTTGCTTTATCAAATTGGGGAGAACATTCAATGGGTCTTGCCAGGAAGCTAATCCTGAAGACGGATGCTCAACCATAATTGACAGTGGATCTAGCAAGCGCTGACCATAATTAATGTATCAGTTTGATGAGTCTGACACGGTAGACAACATTTTTTAGGGGATCGTGGGGCTAACGTTAGATAACTCAACTGTGGCTGCTTTGACTCGTGAACGGTATATTTTCTGTAACACACCTGATAGTCACTATATGGTTGTTGTTCTACCAGCCCTTAGCCCCCTACATCGAGTCTGAGAACTAGCCAGCACACAGCTGGTACGAAGGAATGTTGTCCACAAAAGGAGTTGCGATGTGTATAGTTTTTGTAATTGACCCTTAAATGATATTTTGCCATTCTAATGTATGGGTTGTTGTCTTACAGTGGATGTAGCTTGTGTCATGATGAGTAGGAGGAGGAAAATAATAATACCATCCATCTCCTTTTGTCTTTCCACTACTCTGTCTGCATAGCTTCCCAGGCAACCGCCACAGCAGGAATGCTGTGATACATAATCAGCTTTCCCAAGGTAAAGGGGGGATATGCTGTGAAGCTTAGGAAGACAGACCCAGCAGAGTCGCAGTTATTCATTTAAAATCTGCATCAATTGAGCATTTCAGGCACACACAAAAATCCAAAAACAAGAAAGAAAAGTTGCACGACCAAATATTGCATATTTCATATTGAGTACTTAAAAAAAAAATCACATCAACACTACAACAAATTGCTTGCATCATAACAGTAAATGAAAGGAAATTAAATTCACTGCCCATTTAACAAACATTTCTCTTTTCAAGAACATTACTTTATGTAGATGGGCTCCTGGATCTCTTTTTAACAAGGTCACCCTTGATCCAGCGCCAGAGGTGGGGAAGCTGTGCGAGCTGTCCATCCCAGGACCCCTGTTTGTCCAGTGTGAGAGGTCTGGCAAGGAGGCCGTAACTGGATTGGTCTCCCGCCTCAATCTTGGGGGCGACTGAAGCCAAGTGGGTGACTGAAGCTTGCATGATTGAAGCGTGGTACATGGATCCTCCTCTCCTCCCCATCAATCTCTGTAGTTGGTTGCATTTCCTAAAGCCTAAGTAAATCACTTTTATGTGATATATCAGATTTTGTTACTTTGTATGTATATTTTTTCAAGCATTCAGACGGGACATGAGTGTCACAAATTGTACGAGTCAATGGATCCTGCACACTGTAGGGTGACCGGATGCCTATATTAGGCCTATGGTTCTTTTCTTTCTGTCAAATGATGTCTCACCATTATTTCTCATCTGTTCATGTAGATCAATATTTCAGCTATTCTGACCTACTGCAAATGATCAAATAAATGTCTGATCAATACATACAGTTCTGAACATATTGTCATCTATAATGCTAATGCAGAGGCACCAATACATTGTCCAGTACACGTTTTGTATCCTGTGTTCATGTACATGCTCTTATGTCTAAGCTTCTAAGGTGACTCAGGCTTTACTAATTATTGTGAAGTGTATTAGTGAACTGTATTCTGTAGTTACAAAACAAATGCAATTTTGTATTTCTGTTGTTTGTCTGATATCCAAACGGTCCATGATCAGCACTGTTGACATTTTGCAGAGAAAGTGTGTTGAGGCATACTATTTAGGCTCAGAATGACATGTGGCCCATTGTTTATCTCATCAATGACATGACCTATTGTTTACCTTGGTACCTGGCAATGACCACAAGTGTTTCAAAGAGCTGCCAGTCAAGCTCCCTGCCCAATGAGGCTGTTCTTTCAGGCTTTCTGATAGTTAGAAATGAGAGAAGGTACAATTTCTTCAATTCTGAGCATTTTCATATGAAAAAAATATTATCGGTGATGTTTTAGTCATTCAAAGGCTATTATTAATTGGGAAATAGGATGCCTGTGTAGAACCTTATAAGACAGCAGGATTGAGGGGCATTCAGCACAACGGGCATTTTTAGCAAGAACATTGAATGAAACGAAAAGGCCCTTCTCATTATTTCTTCTCCCTTGTTCAGCCAGCAGTCTGAGAGACTGTTTAACGAGACAGCGGAGGTGAGTGGGAAGGGCGCAGTTAGTCCGTTCATCCCATTTCCTATGCGAATGAATGACTGGGACCAGGTGTTTTTCTGTAATAGAGAAAGTGTGAGTGTGTGCATGTGTGCACTTGTTTGTGTGCGTGCGTGTTTGCGTAGACTGTACAAACCCTCTGTGACCGTGAAGCTCCTCTTATCTCAACAACCAGTGTCCACTCACTCTTCCATCTCCCTTCCTTCCATCCCTTTCTAGCACTGCCCAAAGGATACATGGCATAGACTCAGGGAATTCCACACTTCTCTGTGAGGAGGGAGGGGAGAGGCAGGCACACAGGGGTGGACAGAGGAGAACTCTGAGGCAGGAGAGAGGTCATCTGTGGACTGTTACACATGGAAACTATGACTGGAACTTTAGTTCTATATTTTCAGCTAAGACAAATCCCTTTCAATGCCTCTTACAGAAAACAATGGATATAATGCAAACACACAATTGGCATCATCAGTAGTTGCAATGTCAGCATAATGTACTCAAAGTAGGTGTAAAGAAAAATGTAATTTGAAATTATAAAAAAGAGTGAGATTGCAAAATCTCTCTCATATAGCCCCACCCAGTACAACAGACACAGGAACTTCTTCCTATGAAGTCTGGCATGGCCTTGTAGTCGAGGATTTCCAAGTTAAACAATCAGCTGAAACCTGTTTTTTTCACAAACAAAGCAGGAGGAACATAGAGCTCTAAACCAAGAGTGATTCCTCAGAAGAAGAAAAAAGACCATGATTTAAGGGCTTTTTACAAAATGTCTTCCATAGCATAGTCCTTGGAAGGATTGTTGACATATGACATTTGTATCCAAAAGCATCATTCAAATCAAATCAAATTTATTTATATAGCCCTTCGTGCATCAGCTGATATCTCAAAGTGATGTACAGAAACCCAGCCTAAAACCCCAAACAGCAAGCAATGCAGGTGTAGAAGCACGGTGGCTAGGAAAAACTCCCTAGAAAGGCCAAAACCTAGGAAGAAACCTAGAGAGGAACCAGGCTGTGTGGAGTGGCCAGTCCTCTTCTGGCTGTGCCGGGTGGAGATTATAACAGAACATGGTCAAGATGTTCAAATGTTCATAAATGACCAGCATGGTCCAATAATAATAAGGCAGAACAGTTGAAACTGGAGCAGCAGCACAGCCAGGTTGACTGGGGACAGCAAGGAGTCATCATGTCAGGTAGTCCTGAGGCATGGTCCTAGGGCTCAGGTCCTCCGAGAGAAAGAAAGAGAGAATTAGAGAGAGCACACTTAAATTCACACAGGACACCGAATAGGACAGGAGAAGTACTCCAGATATAACAAACTGACCCTAGCCCCCCGACACAAACTACTGCAGCATAAATACTGGAGGCTGAGACAGGAGGGGTCAGGAGACACTGTGGCCCCATCCGAGGACACCCCCGGACAGGGCCAAACAGGAAGGATATAACCCCACCCACTTTGTCAAAGCACAGCCCCCACACCACTAGAGGGATATCTTCAACCACCAACCTATCATCCTGAGACAAGGCCGAGTATAGCCCACAAAGATCTGCGCCACGGCACAACCCAAGGGGGGGGGGCGCCCATGTTCATTGAGAATTAATTTATCAAAGTTGGTATATTTCTGACACTTTGGCCTTACCCAGGCCTCCTTTAAGACTCCATAGTGTTTCTGAAGGTGCTATAAGGCATTGGTGTCATATGAAGTTTTATCGCTTGCTCTGTAATATGAGTAGTATCACACACACACACACACACACACACACACACACACACACACACACACACACAAGTTTGGGGTCACTCAGAAATTCTTGTTTTTGAAAGAAAAATCACATTTTTGGTCCATTAAAATAACATCAAATTGATCAGAAATACAGTGTAGACATTGTTAATGTTGTAAATGACTATTGTAGCTGGAAACGGCAGATTTTTATGTACATAGGCGAACAGAGGCCCATCATCAGCAACCATCACTCCCGTGTTCCAATGGCACGTTGTGTTAGCTAATCCAAGTGTATCATTTCAAAAAGGCTAATTGATCATTAGAAAACCCTTTGAAAAATGTTCAATATTATTTTTTATATTTGTCAATATTCATGAATGTAAAAACATTTTTTTTTAAGGTTTTGAAATGAAAATACTAGTCAAAGTGGCTATCAGCAGTTGAAACAATAACAAAGCATTCTCTCCACCACTGTTTCAGTGTAAAGCAGAGGGATGGGCGTAGGGAAATGTTACCAGACTCAAATTCAAAGGCAGCGCTATGGATACAAGGACTGGCCATGCATGATATCAAAATTATAGTTTTAACCATGTTTTGTTTATGCTAAACAGTGTTTGTTTACAAACATTGGAGTTAAACAAGTTCTATTTTGGGTTCTGATGTGGTATGACAGTTGAACTAAGCGCATGAGGCATTAAAACGGTATATTCTTCAAGAATCAATGGATGCATACAGTGCATTTGGAAAGTATTCAGACCCCTTACCTTTTTTCCCCACATGATATTACATTGCAGCCTTATTCTAAAATTGATGAAATCAAAATGTCTCTCAATCTACACACAATTACCCCATAATGACAAAGCCAAAAAGGTTTTTCGAAATTTTGCACATTTATAAAAAATAATACCTTAAGTATTCAGACACTTTGCTATGAGACTCAAAAAAATTGAGCTCAGGTGCATCCTGTTTCCATTGATCATCCTTGATATGTTTCTACAACTTGGTTGGAGTCCACCTGTGGTAAATTCAGTTGATTGGACATGATTTGGAAAGGCATACACGTGTCTATATAAAAGGTCCCACAGTTGACAGTGCATGTCAGAGCAAAAACCAAGCCATGAGGTCAAAGGAAATGTCCGTAGAGCTCAGAGAAAGGATTGTGTTGAGGCACAGATCTGGGGAAGGTTACCAAAACATTTCTGCAGCATTGAAGGTCCCCAAGAGCACAGTTACCTCCATCATTCTTAAATGGAATGAGTTTGGAACCACCCAGACTCTTCCTACAGCTGGCCACAAGGCCAAACTGAGTAATTGGAGAAGGGACTTGGGCAGGGAGTTGACCAAGAACCCGATAGTCACTCTGACAGAGCTCCAGAGTTCCTCTGTGGAGATGGGAGAACATTCCAGAAGGACAACCTTCTCTGCAGCACTCCACCGATCAGGCCTTTATGGTAGAGTGGCCAGACGGAAGCCACTCCTCAGTAAAAAAGGCACATGACAGTCAGCTTGGAGTTTGCCAAAAGGCACCTGAAGGACTCTCAGACCATGAGAAACAAGATTCTCTGGTTTGATGAAACCAAGATTGAACTCTTTGGCCTGAATACCAAGCGTCACGTCTGGAGGAAACCTGGCACTATCTCTACAGGGAAGCATGGTGGTGGCAGCATCATGCAGAGAGATCCTTGATGATAGAGTGCTCAGGACCTCAGACTGGGGCGAAGGTTCACCTTCCAACAGTACAACAACCTTAAGCATACAGCCAAGATAATGCAGGAGTGGCTTTGGGACAAGTCTCTGAATGTCCTTGAGTGGCCTAGCCAGAGCCTAGATTTGAATATCTCTGGAGAGACCTTAAAATATCGGTGATGCAAAGCTCCCCATCCAACCCGTGTAAGGGAATTCTTCCATTGACGGAGAGGCGGACCAAAGCGCAGCGTGGTTATTTTGATTCATGTTTTAATAAATCACTTCACATGAACAAACTAACAAAAACGTGAAAACCCAAAACAGCCCTATCTGGTGCAAAACAGAGACAGGAACAATCACCCACAAACACACAGTGAAACCCAGGCTCCCTAAGTATGATTCTCAATCAGAGACAACTAATGACACCTGCCTCTGATTGAGAACCATACTAGGCCGAAACATAGAAATACCCAAATCATAGAAAAACAAAACAGCCTGCCCACCCCAACTCACGCCCTGACCATACTAAATAATGACAAAACAAAGGAAATAAAGGTCAGAACGTGACAACCTGACAGAGCTTGAGAGGATCTGCAGAGAATAATGGGAGAAACTTCTGCAAATACAGGTGTTGTCACGCCCTGACCGTAGAGAGCTTTTTATGTCTCCATTTTGGTTTGGTCAGGGTGTGATTTGGGTGGGCATTCTATGTCCTTTTTCTATGTTTTGTATTTCTTTGTTTTGGCCGGGTAGGGTTCTCAATCAGGGACAGCTGTCTATCGTTGTCTTTGATTGGGAACCACACTTAGGTAGCTTTTTCCCACAGGGGTTTTGTGGGTGGTTATTTTCTGTATTAGTGTTTGCACCTTACGGGACTGTTTCGGTTTCATTTATTCTCTTGTTATTTTGATTTAGTGTTCAGTTCAATAAACAAACATGAACACTTACCACGCTGCGCTTTGGTCCGACTACTCTTCCTCATCCTACGACGAAAGCCATTACAGGTGTGCCAAGCTTGTAGTGTCATACCCAAGAAGACTCAAGACTGTAATCGCTGCCAAAGGTGCTTCAACAAAGTACTGAGTAAAGGGTCTGAATACTTATGTAAAATGTCATATTTCTTTTATTTATTTATTTTTTGATAAAATGTCTAAAAACCTGTTTTTGCTTTGTCATTATGGGGTATTGTATGAGGGAAAAAAACTAAATTTTTAGAAAAAAGTCTAATGTAACAAAATGTGGAAAAAGTAAAGGGGTCTGAATCCTTCCCCAAATGCACTGTATAATAAATGTATAAGTCCAAAAAGGGATGTAACAACTACTGATTGCCCCTTTAAACAATACAGTACTGTGAACAGAAATCTGGAAACACTGGGCAGTAACTAGAACCCCAAAATAAAAAAATACCAAGTTTAATTATTTGTGGAGCATCTGAGAGAATTTCATTCACTTTCTTTTCATTCAATTATAAACTAACACCACAACATCTGTCCACCCCCATCATTCTCTCCAGAGTAGAGCCACATGTAAAAGTGATTGAGCTCCAGGAGGAGTGCGACCCACCCCTCCGGCCCTCATCCCCCTCTTGTCCTTTGGGAATGTGTCTGTGGGAGGAGGAAGAAGAGTGGGAAGAGAGGATGAAGAAAGGGTTAAGGGTCAAGTCCTTCAGGGAGTGGAGTATCCAGAGGTAGGGGAGCTCTACAGTAGTGCAGGCTACAGCAGTGCAGGGAGAGTCTGCAGATCGGACACAGATATGCAGTTATGCACACACATACACAGGCAAGCACACTTAGGAACTAAGGGCGAGGATGTGCTTCCAGATGTCAGATTACCCCAGAATGACATTGACCTGAACACGGAAGCAGTGTGGGGGGAGCAGATACAAAACCGGGAGAGAGGGTGCAGCTGTGTTTACCTTAGTGACATCTCTGAGTGAGGCCTGCTTAGAAGCACACACACGGAGCTCAATGTACACCAATACTGTATGCATGTGAACTGCAGTTGCATTAAAGTACAGTTAGAGTAAAGTTCCATCTAGAACATTATATTTAGAGTTTTATCTTCTATTTTTGATGTAAATAAAAAGCCACCTATCAATACAATCTAGGATAATAAAGGTGATCCTGCCAGAACATAAATACGACGGCTGTGTAATCAACCCAAAGGTCAAATGTTATTACACGTTACAATGCATGCATTATGATGGCAGTTGTTTAGTGGAACGAGGGAGGAGAGGTACTGAGGTTAGGGTGACGGAGCCATACCTACACACTAATATTTGGACTTTGTCAAGAAGTGATTATGGCCTATGATTTTGCTTATAATGAAGTTATAATGATTGTTCTAGACCTAGGAGCTTGCAACTTGTTAAGTTAAAAGCGGGTTCTTGAAGAATGACTTTCCTGTCTACCTTATTAACCACAGCATGACTCTCTGAAAAGCTCTCGCTAAACTAATATGAACCACAAAGCTAAGCTAAACTAATATGAACCACAAGTATATCAGACTTATTAAATGATTTGTTTGGCTACATCCTCATGCTCATGCTGTGAGCCCTGTTGTCTGGTCCCAAGATAAATTACACAGGGACTTTCTCTATTCCCTCACCAGCTGCTTCCATCTTCTCCCTCACCTCCCACTGACTACAGCATCTGCCTCTAAAACTGTGAGTGTGCGCGTTCAACTCGATACCCTAGCACAGGCGGCGCGCAACTCTCCACACCATCCACAATTCCTCCCAGAAATACAGCCTTTAACAGTTCTCCTTGGAAGAACAGGTACATTCAAATAAGCATGTGTTAACTAACTAACTATAGGTGTCCCCCAAAGAATCTGAGCGACTTATGCCAGTTGAGACACAATGATGTTAGAGTTTCAGAGGGCAGCAAAGTGCATGTGTGGGAGAGCTTTCTTTCTCTCCTTCCAGATGATGGAGTGGTGAAAATCCCTCCTTAGTTGGCGTGTAGTCTACAGCAGTGTAGACATTAAAGATCAACCTCTCATCTCCTCAGAACCTGTCCAACCTGTTGTGGAGACTCTCTGTAATGGCATATCACTTTATGTCAGGACTGACAGTCATTATGTCACCATTACGTGCACCTCAATACCACTAAGTGGTACTGTGCCCACAGTAGGTTAGGTTTCATGGTGATGTTCAGTAGAACTTTGTTTGGAAATGTAGTTTCCACTAAATGATGTCTCTCATCCAAAAGTGGAACTCTGTTGGAATCATTATGTAAATGACTCCTACAGTTAACATGAAAGCCAAAGTTTGATGTATACAATTAGCAACTAAACTTCCATAGTAGAGGTTGACCGATTCATCGGAATGGCCTATTAATTAGGTATGATTTCAAGTTTTCATAACAATCGGAAATCCGATTTGGCCGATTTAATTTTTAAAATTTCTTTACACCTTTATTTAATCTTTATTTAACTAGGCAAGTCAGTTAAGAACACATTCTTATTTTCAATGACGGCCTAGGAACGGTGGGTTAACTGCCTTGTTCAGGGGCAGAACGGCAGATTTTCACCTTGTCAGCTCGGGGGATTCAATCTTGCAACCTTACAGTTAACTAGTCCAACGCTCTAACCACCTGCCTCTCATTGCACTCCACGAGGAGACTGCCTGTTACGCGAATGCAGTAAGCCAAGGTAAGTTGCTAGCTACAGTGGGGAGAACAAGTATTTGATACACTGCCGATTTTGCAGGTTTTCCTACTTACAAAGCACGTAGAGGTGTGTAATTTTTTTAATCATACGTACACTTCAACTGTGAGAGACGCAATCTAAAACAAAAATCCAGAAAATCACATTGTATGATTAAGTTATTCATTTGCATTTTATTGCATGACATAAGTATTTGATACATTAGAAAAGCAGAACTTAATATTTGGTACAGAAACCTTTGTTTGCAATTACAGAGATCATACATTTCCTGTAGTTCTTGACCAGGTTTGCACACACTGCAGCAGGGATTTTGGCCCACTCCTCCATACAGACCTTCTCCAGATCCTTCAGGTTTCGGGGCTGTAGCTGGGCAATACGGACTTTCAGCTCCCTCCAAAGATTTTCTATTGGGTTCAGGTCTGGAGACTGGCTAGGCCACTCCAGGACCTTGAGATGCTTCTTACGGAGCCACTCCTTAGTTTAGCTGGCTGTGTGTTTCGGGTCGTTGTCATGCTGGAAGACCCAGCCACGACCCATCTTCAATGCTCTTACTGAGGGAAGGAGGTTGTTGGCCAAGATCTCACGATATATGGCCCCATCCATCCTCCCCTCAATATGGTGCAGTCGTCCTGTCCCCTTTGCAGAAAAGCATCCCCAAAGAATGATGTTTCCACCTCCATGCTTCACGGTTGGGATGGTGATTCTTGGGTTTGTACTCATCCTTCTTCTTCCTCCAAACACGACGAGTGGAGTTTAGACCAAAAAGCTCTATTTTTGTCTCATCAGACCACATGACCTCCCATTCCTCCTCTGGATCATCCAGATGGTCATTGGCAAACTTCAGACGGGCCTGGACATGCGCTGGCTTGAGCAGGGGGGCCTTGCGTGCGTTGCAGGATTTTAATCCATGACGGTGTAGTGTGTTACTAATGGTTTTCTTTGAGACTGTGGTCCCAGCTCTCTTCAGGTCATTGACCAGGTCCTGCCGTGTAGTTCTGGGTTCATGATCATTGATGCCCCACGAGGTGAGATCTTGCATGGAGCCCCAGACCGAGGGTGATTGACCGTCATCAGGAACTTTTTCCATTTTCTAATAATTGCGTCAACAGTTGTTGCCTTCTCACCAAGCTGCTTGCCTATTGTCCTGTAGCCCATCCCAGCCTTGTGCAGGTCTAAAATTTTATCCCTGATGTCCTTACACAGCTCTCTGGTCTTGGCCATTGTGGAGAGTTTGGAGTCTGTTTGATTGAGTGTGTGGACAGGTGTCTTTTATACAGGTAACAAGTTCAAACAGGTGAAGTTAATACAGGTAATGAGTGGAGAACAGGAGGGCTTCTTAAAGAAAAACTAACAGGTCTGTGAGAGAGAATTCTTACTGGTTGATAGGTGATCACATACTTATGTCATGTAATAAAATGCTAATTAATTACTTAAAAATCATACAATGTCATTTTCTGGATTTTGTTTTAGATTCTGTCTCTCACAGTTGAAGTGTACCTATGATAAAAACCTGCAAAATCGGCAGTGCAGAAACCTGCAAAATCGGCAGTGTATGAAATACTTGTTCTCCCCACTGTAGCATTAAACTTATCTTGTAAAACAATTAATCAATCATAATCACTAGTTAACTACACATGGTTGATGATATTACTAGTTTATCTAGCGTGTCCTGCATTGCATATAATCGATGCGGTGCGTATCGTTGCTCCAATGTGTACCTAACCATGAACATCAATGCCTTTCTTAAAATCAATACACAGAAGTATATATTTTTAAACCTGCATATTTAGCTAGAAAGAAATCCAGGTTAGCAGGCAATATTAACGAGGTGAAATTGTGTCACTTCTCTTGCGTTCATTGCACGCAGAGTCAGTGTATATGCAACAGTTTGGGCCGCCTAATTTGCCAGAATATTACGTAATTATGACATAACATTGAAGGTTGTGCAATGTAACAGGAATATTTAGACTAATGGATGCCACCCCTTAGATAAAATACAAAACGGTTCCGTATCTCACTGAAAGAATAAACGTCTTGTTTTCGAGATGATAGTTTCCGGATTCGACCATATTAATGACCTAAGGCTCGTATTTCTGTGTGTTATTATGTTATAACTAAGTCTATGATTTGATAGAGCAGTCTGACTGAGCGGTGGTAGGCAGCAGCAGGCTCGTAAGCGTTCATTCAAACAGCACTTTCGTGCGTTTTGCCAGCAGCTCTTCGTTGTGCGTCAAGCATTGCGCTGTTTATGACTTCAAGCCTATCAACTCCCGAGATTAGGCTCGTATAACCGATGTGAAATGGCTAGCTAGTTAGCGGGGTGCGCGCTAATAGCGTTTCAAACGTCACTCGCTCTGAGACTTGGAGTAGTTGTTCCCCTTGCTCTGCATAGGTAACGCTGCTTCGAGGGTGGCTGTTGTTGTTGTGTTCCTGGTTCGAGCCCAGGGAGGAGCGAGGAGAGGGACGGAAGCTATACTGTTACACTGGCAATACTGAAGTGTCTATAAGAACATCCAATAGTTAAAGGTTAATGAAATACAAATGGTATAGAGAGAAATAGTCCTATAATTCCTATAATAACTACAACCTAAAACTTCTTACCTGGGAATATTGAAGACTCATGTTAAAAGGAACCACCAGCTTTCATATGTTCTCATGTTCTGAGCAAGAAACTTAAACGTTAGCTTTCTTACATGGCACATATTGTACTTTTACTTTCTTCTCCAACACTTTGTTTTTGCCTTATTTAAACCAAATTGAACATGTTTCATTATGTATTTGAGGCTAAATTGATTTTATTGATGTATTATATTAAGTTAAAATAAGTGTTCATTCAGGATTGTTGTAATTGTCATTATTACAACAACAAAAAACAAAATAAATAGTCAGATAATCGGTATCGGCCTTTTTTGGTCCTCAAATAATCGGTATCGGCTTTGAAAAAAATCATAATCGGTCGACCTCTATTCCATAGTGACACTTTTCCTCTCTGTCTTCTGGTTTCAGTGTGTCAGGGGATCAGCAACAGGCTGACGCTGCTGGCGACTGTAGACGACCACTACAACAACCTTGTGAAGATGTACAGCAACTGTACCGTGGTCCTGGAGAACCTAGAGCTCACCTACATCCAGGACTACCACGACCTCTCCTTCCTCAAGGTGAGGAGATGGAGGGTTTGATTCCTATACATTGTTTGCAGTTGCTTCCTACCTATCCACCTTTCCTATGTCATAAAGTTCCTCGCCCTCTCTCTGATCTAAAATGACCTGAGAGAAAATAGTGTTGCAGCCATTTCATTACTTTTCTTGCCATGGCTTCTAGCTCCTAGTTGAATGCACTGGCTGTAAGTAACTCTGGATAGGAGTCTGCTAAATGACTCAACGTCAATGTGAGTGTAATAGTCAGAATAAATCTTTTCTATCCTTTATGACTTCACTACCACCAACTGAACAATGATTGTATTGCAAGGTTAACGTATTCAAGAGTAGGTTGCATGACCACCAGACCAAACTCTGGCACGTTCCGCACTTATATCCATTTCTATGTTCTCCCTCCAGTCCATTCAGGAGGTTGGAGGATACGTTCTGATCGCCCTCAATAAGGCAGCCAGCATCCCTCTCGAGAACCTGCGTCTTATCCGAGGACACTCCCTCTTCCTTGACAAGTATGCCCTGACTGTAACATCCAATTACGAGAAGAATCACTCCTCTGTGACCCTCAACTACACCCGGGGCCTGAGGGAGCTGAAGCTGAGTGGACTGACAGGTTAGTGGGTGACTGGGAGGTCCATTTCAGTGACTGTATCCTAGATTCTGTCCACACCTGAGTGGGTCAAGTACATTATGTAATGTTATTTAAAGTACTTTGAAGTATTTGTGGTGCGCTTGATTTAGCTTGGGAGTTACAATTTTTGGGTCTATGCCATTGGTTCCATTACACAGGCCAGACAACATATCTATGTGTCCTTCTATTTTGCATAGAGATTCTCAAGGGAGGTGTGAAAATTGCCCACAATCCTTTGCTGTGTAATGTGGAAACCATCCAGTGGTGGGACATGGTAAATAAGGCCATAAACCATAGTATGCACTTCAAACTGGAGAGCTATGGCCGTTACTGTAAGTATGCTAGATTCATTAACACTTAGTATAGTAATGAATCCTTCTCTGCTTTGTGTTCAGTGGAATCATTTTGGCGTCGTTGTTTTTCATTTGATTAACCAGCACAACTATTATGATTATTCCATATGACACAGCTTTCGGGTTTGTGATTTACAACCAAACTTGCATGGCCAGGTTTAACACCAGTATTCTATGAATGACATCATTCAGATGTTAAGCAGGGTTTTTCCTCACCTTACAGGTGACAAGTGTGACCCGGGATGCTACAATGGATCATGCTGGACCTCAGGACTGGAGAACTGTCAAACCTGTAAGGAGCCATTCTTCTCTCCCCGAAATTAGTAGTGATACAAAAACATCACGTGCTATTTCTCTTTCATGATATTGGTAGAAACTTTTGTTCATGTTGAAAGTATTTTGTTGGTTGCTTGTTTTCTCACACAGTCCCTTGCACTCGGTGATGGGTGTGTTTTGCTGACTGGTCCTCTCTTTCCAACTCCCATCTCTCCTCAGTTACCAAGCTGACGTGTGCAGAGCAGTGCTCTGGAAGGTGTAGGGGTCCTAAACCCAGTGACTGCTGTAACGAACACTGTGCTGCAGGCTGCACCGGCCCTAGGCCTACAGAGTGTCTGGTGAGAGACTTCTGACTTCAATGAATTCATAACTTACAAAAGTTATAATCAGATAGGAAACACATTTAAAAAGACAACAGGCAGACCCACTCCTAGGCTGCTCCAGATATCGTTGGCGATATTGCACACTCATTGTGATCGTAGTTTTTCATTCTTGTATTCAAAGGCTTGTAGAGACTTCCAGGATGATGGCACATGTAAGGATGCCTGTCCCCCTACCATGCTCTACAATCCCAACACCCACCAGTTGGCTTCCAACCCTAACGCCAAGTACACGTTCGGGGCCACTTGTGTGAAGGACTGCCCACGTAAGGTCATCTACATTATCAAAGGGTTAATAAAGATGGGGTATGCTCATAACTTTACTAAATGGCCAGACAAACATCTGTTCTACACCAAACATGTCTGTCTGGTAAAATTGGGAATTGTGCTCTATTTGTTACTTTCATACAGTTGAAGTCAGAATTTTACATACACTTAGGTTGGAGTCATTAAAACTCATTTTAACCACTCCACAAATTTCTTGTTAACAAACTATAATTTTGGCAAGTCAGTTAGGATATCTACTTTGTGCATGACACAAGTCATTTTTCCAACAATTTTTTAAAGACAGATTATTTCACTTATAATTCACTGTATCACAATTCCAGTGGGTTAGAAATTTACATACACTAAGTTTACTGTGCCTTTAAACAGCTTGGAAAATTCCAGAAAATGATGTCATGGCTTTAGAAGCTTCTGATTGACTCAAATGATGTCAATTAGACTATTGGAGGTGTAACTGTGGATGTATTTCAAGGCCTACCTTCACACTCAGTGTTTCTTTGCTTGACATCGTGGAAAAATCCAAAGAAATCAGCCAAGACCTCAGAAAAAAATAATTGTAGACCTCCACAAGTCTGGTTCTGTCACGACTTCTGCCGAAGTCGGTCCCTCTCCTTGCTCGGACGGCGTTCGACGTAACCGGCCTTCTAGCCATGGCCTATCCACTTTTCATTTTCCTTTTGTTTTGTCTTTGTTTTACACACCTGGTTTCAATTCCCCAATTACATGTTCATTATTTAACCCTCTGTTTTCCCCATGGTTTTTGTGCGTGTTTGTTCGTTGTTGAGTGGTCAGTAGTTCTGTGAGCTGGTGTGTTTCCCAGCATGGAATATATTGTTGGTTTACTGTCGAGTAAAGTTTTTACTCAGTTCTGTGTCCTGTGCCTGACTTCGTCCGACCCGCTACACACTGACTCTTGACAGGTTCATCCTTGGGAGCAATTTCCAAACGCTGAAGGTACCACGTTCATCTGTACAAACAATAATATGCAAGTATAAACACCATGGGACCACACAGCCTTCATACAGCTCAGGAAGGAGACGTGTTCTGTCTCCTAGAGATGAACGTACTTTGGTGCGAAAAGTGCAAATCAATCCCAGAACAACAGCAAAGGACCTTGTGAAGATGCTGGAGGAAACAGGTACAAAAGTATCTATATCCACAGTAAAACGAGTCCTATAATCAACATAACTTGAAAGGCCATTCAGCAAGGAAGAAGCCACTGCTCCAAAACCGGCATAAAAAAAGCCAGACTACGGTTTGCAACTGCACATGGGGACAAAGATTGTACTTTTTGGAGAAATGTCCTCTGGTCTAATGAAACAAAAATAGAACTGTTTGGCCATAATGACCATCATTATGTTTGGAGTAAAAAGGGGGATGCTTGCAAGCAAGAGAAAACCATCCCAACTGTGAAGCACAGGGGTGGCAGCATCATGTTGTGGGGGTGCTTTGCTGCAGGAGGGACTGCTGCACTTCACAAAATAGATGGCATCATGAGGAAAATGATTTGGATATATTGAAGCAACATCTCAAGACATCAGTCAGGAAGTTAAAGCTTGGTCGCAAATGGGTCTTCCAAATGGACAATGACCCCAAGCATACTTCCAAAGTTGTGGCAAAATGGCTTAAGGACAACAAAGTCAAGGTATTGGAGTGGCCATCAGAAAGCCCTGACCTCAATCCTATAGAACATTTGTGGGCAGAACTGAAAAAGTGTGTGCGAGCAAGGAGGCCTACAAACCTGACTCAGCTACACCAGCTCTGTCAGGAGGAATGGGCCAAAATTCACCCAACTTATGTTGGAAGCATGTGGAAGGCTACCCAAAAAGTTTGACCCAAGTTGAACAATTTAAAGCAATGCTACCAAATACTAATTGAGTGTATGTAAACTTTTGACCCACTGGGAATGTGATGAAAGAAATAAAAGCTGAAATAAATCACTCCACTATTATTCTGACATTTCACATTCTTAAAATAAAGTGGTGATCCTACCTGACAGGGAATTTTTACTAGGATTAAATGTCAGGAATTGTGAAGAACTGAGTTTAAATGTATTTGGCTAAGGTGCATGTAAACTTCCGACTTCAACCTTATGTATTGTTTCTTTCAGAATGTTTCACCTCAGTGAATATGCCCCCGCCGCTATACTTACATGGTGAAGAGACTTTTGCCTATAATTGTCTGGATTGGTGAAGGTGACCCCTGACCTGTGATTGGTTGTTTATTATAGATAATTATGTGGTGACGGACCACGGGGCGTGTGTCAGAACGTGCAGCGGCAACACACACGAGGTGGAGGAGAATGGTGTCAGGAGGTGCAAGAAGTGTGACGGAATCTGTCCGAAAGGTAAAATATTGCAAATGTATCTCTTTGTCTGTGGTAGGCTAGTCAACATAAATGTACTTTATTTTAAAATTTGCTAGCTGTGTCATTTCTCAACCTCATAATGCTGCATTGGATCGTCAATGGTTTGAATGTTTTTGTGTTATTCTCATCTAGTTTGCGATGGACTTGGAATGGGGCTGCTTACTAAAGTGTTGTCAATCAATGCGTCTAACATTGATTCTTTCAAAAACTGCACCAAAATCAATGGAGCTGTTTCAATTATGCAGACATCTTTGGATGGGTAAGGATTAACAATCACATTGTACGGTGTCCATGGGTTGTCCTAATATGTACACCGTAACAGTGAAATACAATGCAATTTGCTCTGTTCATTCAAATTATTTTTAATAAACTTAAATGACTGTGTTTTGAACTACTCCCTCTAACATACAGTACCAGTCAACAGTTGGCACACCACCTCATTCCAGGGTTTTTCTTTATTTTTACTATTTTCTACATTGTAGAATAATAGTGAAGACATCAAAGCTAGGAAATAACATATGGAATGATGTGTTTTTTATTTTATTTATTTTTATTTCACCTTTATTTAACCAGGTAGGCCAGTTGAGAACAAGTTCTCATTTGCAACTGCGACCTGGCCAAGATAAAGCATAGCAGTGTGAGCAGACAACACAGAGTTACACATGGAATAAACAATTAACAAGTCAATAACACAGTAGAAAACAAAGGGGGGAGTCTATATACAATGTGTGCAAAAGGCATGAGGAGGTAGGCGAATAATTACAATTTTGCAGATTAACACTGGAATGATAAATGATCAGATGGTCATGTACAGGTAGAGATATTGGTGTGCAAAAGAGCAAGTAAATAAATAAAAACAGTATGGGGATGAGGTAGGTGAAAATGGGTGGGCTATTTACCAATAGACTATGTACAGCAGCAGCGATCGGTTAGCTGCTCAGATAGCTGATGTTTGAAGTTGGTGAGGGAGATAAAAGTCTCCAACTTCAGCGATTTTTGCAATTCGTTCCAGTCACAGGCAGCAGAGTACTGGAACGAAAGGCGGCCAAATGAGGTGTTGGCTTTAGGGATGATCAGTGAGATACACCTACTGGAGCGCGTGCTACGGATGGGTGTTGCCATCGTGACCAGTGAACTGAGATAAGGCGGAGCTTTACCTAGCATGGACTTGTAGATGACCTGGAGCCAGTGGGTCTGGCGACGAATATGTAACGAGGGCCAGCCGACCAGAGCATACAGGTCGCAGTGGTGGGTGGTATAAGGTGCTTTAGTGACAAAACGGTGTTAAACAAATCAAAATATATTTTAGATTCTTCAAAGTAGCCACCCCTTGCCTTGATGACAGCTTTGCACACTCTTGGCATTCTCTCAACTAACTTCATGAGGTAGTCACCTGGAATGCATTTAAATTAACAAGTGTGCCTTCTTAAATTAATTTGTGGAATTTATTTCCTTAATGCGTTTGAGCCAATTAGTTGTGTTGTGACAAGGTAAGGGTGGTATACAGAGGATAGCCCTGTTTGATAAAAGACCAAGTCCATATTATGTCAAGAACAGTTCAAATAAGCAAAGAGAAAGGACAGTCCATCATTACTTTAAGACATGAAGATCAGTCAATCCAGAACATTCCAAGAAGTGCAGTCACAAAAACCATCAAGCGCTATGTTGAAACTGGCTCTCATGAGGACCGCCACAGGAACGGAAGACCCCGAGTTACCTCTGCTGCAGAGGATGAGTTCATTAGAGTTACCAGACTCTTGCAGCCCAAATAAATGCAGCCCAAATTGCAGAAATTGCAGCCCAAATAAATGCTTCAGAGTTCAAGTAACAGTCACATCTCAACATCAACTGTTCAGAAGAAACTGTGTGAATCAGGCCTTCATGGTCAAATTGCTGCAAAGAAACCACTACTAAAAGGACACCAATAAGTAGAAGAGACTTGCTTGGACCAAGAAACACAAGTAATGGACATTAGAATGGTGGAAATCTGTCCTTTGGTCTGATGAGTCCAAATGAGAGATTTTTGGTTCCAACCACCGTGTCTTTGTGAGATGCAGAGTAGGTGAATGGATGATCTCTGCGTGTGTGGTTCCCACCGTGAAGCATGGAGGTGGTGGTGTGCGGGTGCTCTGCTGGTGATACTGTCCGTGATTTATTTAGAATTCAAGGCACACTTAACCAGCATGGCTACCACAGCATTCTGCAGCGATATGACATCCCATCTGGTTTGCGCTTAGTGGAACTAAGCCCATCTGTGTAGGGGCTATTTGACCAAGAAGGAGAGTGATGGAGTGCTGCATCAGCTGACCTGGCCTCCACAATCACCTGACCTCAACCCAATTGATATGGTTTGGGATGAGTTGGACTGCAGAGTGAAGGAAAATCAGCACACAAGTGCTCAGCATATGTGGAACTCCTTCCAGACTGTAGGAAAAGCATTCCACGTGAAGCTGGTTGAGAGAATGCCAAGAGTGTGCAAAGCTGTCAAGGCAAAGGGTGACTACTTAAAACAATTTTTTGGTTACTACATGATTCCATGTGTGTTATTTCATAGTTTTGATGTCTTCAGTATATTTCTACAACGTTGAAAATAGTAAAAATAAAGATAAACCCTTGAATGAGTAGGTGTTTCCAAAGTTTTGACTGTACTGTGTGTACAGTGCATTTGTAAAGTATACAGACCCCTTTTTCCAGAAATACCTTATTTACATAAGTATTCAGACCCTTTGTTAGGAGGCTCAAAATTGCGCTCAGGTGCATCCTGTTTCCATTGATCATCCTTGAGATGTTTCTACAACTTGATTGGAGTCCATCCTGTGGCCCACCTGTGGCCCAGCCAGAGCCCGAATTTTCAGATGACTGGCGTGCCCAAAGTAAACTGCCTGTTACTCAGGCCCAGAAGCTAGGATATGCATATGCATTAGATAGAAAACTCTAAACTTTCTAAAATTGTTAAAATAATGTCCGTGAGTACAGCAGAACTGATATGGCAGGCGAAAAACTGAGGTCACAGGCCTTTTCAATACTAGCCTATGGGATATACAAAGAAAAGGTGTCAGTCTTTAGAAAGGGTTTCAGGCTTGTTTCTTGAAAAATTAACAAGTGGTTGTAGTTTATCCAAGGTGTTCTCATCAGGACAGGTAGACTTTTGGCACGTGTGAATGAGCGCACGCTCTTCGTCATTTTCCTTTTCTGTTCTTTCCGTCTGAAATATTATTGTTTATTTACATATTAGGGTGCCTGAGGATTGATTACAAACATTGTTTGACTTGTTTTGGATGAAGTTTACCGGTATCTTTTTGGATTCCTTTGCATGCATGTTGAAGGACTTTATCGAACAAAAGGAGCATTCATTGTGTAGCTGGGACCCTTGGGATTGCAAAGAGAAGAAGATCTTCAAAGGTAAGTGATTTATTTTATTACTATTTGTGATTTTTGTGAAGCCTGTGCTGGTTGAAAAAGTATTTTGATGTGGGGCGCTGTCCTCAGATAATCGCATGGTATGCTTTCGCCGTAAAGCCTTTTTGAAATCTGACAACGCGGTTGGATTAACAAGAAGTTAAGCTTTTACATGATGTAAGACACTTGTATGTTCATGAATGTTTAATATTACAATTTTGTCATTTGAATTTGGCGCACTCCAGCTTCACCGGATGTTATCCCTAAGAGGTTTTTAAGAGGATCTGCAGCGAAGAATGGGAGAAACTCCCCAAATACAGGTGTGCCAAGATTATGTCATAACCAAAAAGACTTGAGGCTGTAATCGCTGCATAAGCTGTTTCAACAAAGTACAGAAAAAAAGGGTAGGAATACTTATGTAAACGCAATATTTCCACATTTTTTTCTACATTTGCAAAAAATCAAAACCTGTTTTTTGCTTCGTCATTATAGGGTATTTTGTGTAGATCGAGATTATTATTATAACTATTTTAGAATAAGGCTGTAACATAAAATGTGGAAAAAGTCAAGTGGGTCTGAATACACTGTATATACGTGTGTATAATATTCACTAGTGTTCGAAAGTTTGGGGTCACTTAATTGTCCTTGTTTTTGAAAGAAAAGCATTTTTTGGTCCATTAAAATAACACATTGATCAGAAATACAGTGTAGACATTGTTAACGTTGTAAAATTACTATTGCAGCTGGAAACTTTAAAAAAAAATGGAATATCTATGCGTACAGAATCCCATTATCAGCAACCATCCCTCCTGTGTTCCAATGGCACATTGTGTTAGCTAATCTAAGTTAGGCAGAGTTCCTTTGTCCAGTGTGCGTTCTTTTGCCCATCTTAATCTTTTCCTTTTATTGGTCAATCTGAGATATGGCTTTTTCTTTGCAACTCTGCCTAGAAGGCCAGCACCCCGGAGTCGCCTCTTCACTGTTGACATTGACTGGTGTTTTGCGGGTACTACTTAATGAAGCTGCCAGTTGAGGACTTGAGGTGTCTGGTTCTCAAACTAGACACTAATGTACTTGTCCTCTTGCTCAGTTGTGCACCGGGGCTTCCCACTCCTCTTTCTATTCTGGTTAGAGACAGTTTGCAGTGTTCTGAGAAGGGAGTAGTACGCAGCTTTGTACGAAATCTTCAGTTTCTTGGCAATTTCTCGCATGAAATAGACTTAATTTCTCAGAACAAGAATTGACTGACAAGTTTTGTTTTGTTTCTGGCCATTTTGAGCCTGTAATCAAACCCACAAATGCTGATGCTCCAGATACTCAACCAGTCTAAAAGCCAGTTTTATTGCTTCCTATCAGCACAACAGTTTTCAGCTGTGCTAACAATTGCAAACAGGTTTTCTAATGATCTTTCAAAATAAACTTGGATTAGCTAACACACCGTGTCATTGGAACACAGGTGTGATGGTTGCTGATAATGGACCTCTGTACGCCTATGCAGATGTTCCATAAAATGAAAAGCCGTTTCCAGCTACAATAATCATTTACAACATTAACAATGTCTATACTGTATTTCTGATCAATTTGATGTTATTTTCAATGGACAAAAAAAGCTTTTCTTTAAAAAACAAGGACATTTTTAAGTAACCCCACACTTTTTTAACGGGAGTATGTGCCTTTGTAATTGCTTCTCTCAGTGATAGGTACACATCAACACCAAAAATGGACCCCGCCAAACTGGAATATTTCAAGACTGTGAAGGAAATTTCAGGTAGAACAGCTATTTAACTTATGTTCAATTGTTTTGTAATTCATCCAAGGGTAACAAAAGCAAAGATGATGCTTGATTACATTTATATTTGTTATTTTCCTAAAGGGTTTTTGCTGATACAAGCTTGGCCCGAGCACCTCAACTCTCTCAGTCCATTTGAAAACCTAGAGATTATCAGAGGAAGGACCAAACAGTTGTAAGTGTATCTCTGTCCTACACTGCGGTGATGTTCAATATGTCTGCTTCAGAAGGTGCTGTATGATACCTCTGCTATTTGTCATACCTATGAAACTAGGTTTTTGAAAATTGTTTCAAATGGAGTTTCGGTTCATGATTGATAGCAAAAACTCAGTAGCCTAGAAGATAAAACGTGAGCTGGCTTGAGAGGTTCCCTGCTGTATATTTCATTGTTTAATGATATGTTTGTGCTAGCTAGAGTAGCAGTAAGCTAACCTAGTAAACTATCATGACCTTTTCTTTTCCCCTAGTGGTCAGGTGAGTTTCGCTGCCCTCAACTTGGCCCATCTGAAGTATCTAGGCCTCCGCTCCCTGCGAGAGATCAGCGATGGCAATGTTGTGGTGAAGAACAACCCCCAGCTCTGCTACACCAACGGAGACCACTGGAAGAGCCTGTTTAGATTGGGCAAACAGTCCTCAACAGTGGGCAACAACGTCAACATCAGCACCTGTGGTAAGCAAGGACAAGGATAAAGTATGAATTCTGATCAATGTCTTTATACAAACACTGCTTTTTGAGAAATGGTTACAATGGCCAAATGCTAATTCATCCCAGTTAGTGCCTGTGATAGTCAAAAACAGCTCTATTCCCATTGGTCAATGGTACTTGTAGTTAGGTAACTAAGCTAACATTGCCATGATTGGATCCAAGCGATGAGGCAGTGACTCCACCTCCACCCTCTGTGTTCGATCGATTTTTTTTTAGCACTATTGCGTACACCTATCTTACAAAGTAGGCTGCTGAGTGGAGGACGGCTCATACTAATGGCTGGAACAGAGCGAATGGAATTTGATGCCATTCAGCTCCAGCCATTACCACAAGCCTGTCCTCCCCAATTAAGGTGCCACCAACCTCCTGTGCTACCCTATCCTTTCACATCTACCCTAGGGTCTATGGGGGGGGTTGTTTCTGGATGGGGCCTATAGTCTTCCTCTCTCTTCCCTACAGCCAAGCTAAACAGTACCTGTGATGAGATGTGCACTGACGAGGGTTGCTGGGGGCCCGGCCCCACCATGTGTTTTACATGCCTGTATTACACCCGTAGGGGGCGCTGTGTACGGGCCTGTCACCTACAGGAGGGGTGAGCTAGCCCAATGACACCAGAGGCAAACTATTGATACTTCTCATATGTCAAATATATCTACTGTAGTCTTGTGCTGTGTTAATGTTTTAACAGTTTCCCCCTCGCCTCTTCAGGGTGCCACGAGAGTATGTACTGAATAACAGGTGTCTAGAATGTGACCCAGAGTGTATGGTGAATGGACCACGAAGCTGCTTTGGACCAGTATGCTACTTTCACTTCAAATCCATCTCAATTGTCTCATCTAAAATGATCTTGACATTCTCACGTGATATTGAGTTACATAACAAATTCAGAGAATTAGACTAATTCTGTGTGGCTTGGTTTTACCCAAGACAAGTGATTATTTCAGTGAAGATCAACAATTCTGGAAACCTCTGACCCTCCTCTCTCGCCCTCTGAAGGGCCCTGACAAATGTTTGGCGTGCGCTCACGTCAAAGATGGCCCTCACTGTGTATATCAGTGCCCACACGGCGTTCTCGGGGACGGGGATAGGCACATCTGGAAATACACTGACAAGAAGCGAGAATGTCAGCTCTGCCATGAGAACTGCACCCAGGGGTAAGGCATAGACTACCCATCTATTACCCATCTATTTCTAACTCTTTGTTGTAAAACCAATGTCAGCCTATTTTGAATGAATGTCTGTTGATAGACCATGAACATTTTACCATGGTCAAGACTGTGTGAAGTAGTCTCCTGACCATAGTATCCCCTCCTTCCTGTCTGCAGATGCTCTGGACCTGGACTGAGTGGCTGCAGCACCAGAGGGTGAGTGAGGATCATCTTGGTTCCAGATCTGTTTTTGCTGTTTAACATAGTTATTTCTTTAACTAGGCAAGTCAGTTAAGAACAAATTCCTATTTACAATGACGGCCTACCAAAAGGCAAAAGCCCTCCTGCAGAGACAGGGGCTGGGATATATGACACACACACACACACACACACACACACACACACACACACACACACCATGACAAGAGACAACACTACATAAAGACCTAAGTCCTACATAGCAAGGCAACAACACAACATGGTAGCAGCACAACATGGTAGCAGCACAAAACATGGTACAAACATTAATGGGCACAGACAACAGAACAACGTCAACAAAACTAAGGAGATGATTGTGGACTTCAGGAAACAGCAGAGGGAACACCACCCTATCCACATCGATGGAACAGTAGTGGAGAGGGTAGCAAGTTTTAAGTTCCTCGGCATACACATCACAGACAAACTGAATTGGTCCACCCACACAGACAGCATTGTGAAGAAGGCGCAGCAGCGCCTCTTCAACCTCAGGAGGCTGAAGAAATTTGGCTTGTCACCAAAAGCACTCACAAACTTCTACAGATGCACAATCGAGAGCATCCTGTCGGGCTGTATCACCGCCTGGTACGGCAACTGCTCCGCCCACAACCGTAAGGCCCTCCAGAGGGTAGTGAGGTCTGCACAACGCATCACCGGGGGCAAACTACCTGCCCTCCAGGACACCTACACCACCCGATGTTACAGGAAGGCCATAAAGATCATCAAGGACAACAACCACCCGAGCCACTGCCTGTTCACCCCGCTATCATCCAGAAGGCGAGGTCAGTACAGGTGCATCAAAGCTGGGACCGAGAGACTGAAAAACAGCTTCTATCTCAAGGCCATCAGACTGTTAAACAGCCACCACTAATATTGAGTGGCTGCTGCCAACACACTGACTAAACTCCAGCCACTTTAATAATGGGAATTGATGGGAAATGTCAAATATATCACTAGCCACTTTAAACAATGCTACCTAATATGTTTACATACCCTACATTATTCATCTCATATGTATACGTATATACTGTAGTCTATATCATCTACTGCATCTTTATGTAATACATGGATCACTAGCCACTTTAACTATGCCACTTTGTTTACATACTCCTCTCATATGTATATACTGTACTCGATACCATCTACTGTATCTTGCCTATGCCGCTCTGTACCATCACTCATTCATATATCTTTATGTACATATTCTTTATCCCCTTACACTTGTGTGTATAAGACAGTAGTTTTGGAATTGTTAGTGAGATTACTTGTTGGTTATTACTGCATTGTCGGAACTAGAAGCACAAGCATTTCGCTACACTCGCATTAACATCTGCTAACCATGTGTATGTGACAAATAAAATTTGATTTGATTTAGAGACAATACATTGCGCAAAGCAGCCACAAATGTCAGTACGAGTGTCCATGAGTCTATGAAGTGAAGAGATTGAGATAAAACTGTCCAGTTTGAGTGTTTGTTGCAGTTCGTTCCAGTCACTAGCTGCAGCGAACTGAAAAGATGAGCGACCCAGGGATGTGTGTGCTTTGGGGACCCTTTAACAGAATGTGACTGGCAGAACTAGTGTTATATGTGGAGGATGAGGGCTGCAGTAGATACAGTTGAAGTCGGAAGTTTACATACACCTTAGCCAAATACATTTAAACTCAGTTTCACAATTCCTGACATTTAATCCTATTAAAAATTCCCTCTTAGGTCAGTTAGGAACACCCACTGTATTTTAAGAATGTGAAATGTCAGAATAATAGGAGTGATTTATTTCAGCTTTTATTTCTTTCATCACATTCCCAGTGGGTCAGAAGTTTACATGCACTCAATTAGTATTTGGTAGGATTGCTTTTAAATTGTTTAACTTGGGTCAAATGTTTTGGGTAGCCTTCCACAAGCTTCCCACAATAAGTTGGGTGAATTTTGGCCCATTCCTCCTAACAGAGGTGGTGTAACTCACCCCTGTGTTGTTGCTACTCTCCCAGTGGTCACGTTTTGTCGGTGGTGGTGGCCAGAGTGGTGGGAGGCCTCCTAGTGTTTGTGGTCCTCGCCCTGGGTGTTTTTGTGCTGCTCCGCAGACGCCACCTCGTCAGGAAGAGGACACTGCGCCGTCTGCTGCAGGAGAGAGAGGTAACAGACACAGGAAGGACACAAACTGTATATTTGGACATGCATTAGACATGCGCATATAGGCTGCGTTCACAGTCACATGCAGCCCAATTATGATCTTTTTTCCACTAATTGTTTTTTTGACCAATCCCATCAGTTATTTTTCAGAGCTATATTTGATTGGTCAAAAGACCAATTAGTCAGCTGTGCCACCAGAGACTCTGGGTTCGCGCCCAGGCTCTGTCGTAACCGGCCGCGACCGTGGGGCAACGCACAATTGGCCTAGCGTCGTCCTGGTTAGGGAGGGTTTGGCCGGTAGGGAAATCCTTGTCTCATCGCGCACCAGCGACTCCTGTGGCGGGCTGGGCGCAGTGCGCGCTAACCAAGGTTGCCAGGTGCACGGTGTTTCCTCCGACACATTGGTGCGGGTGGCTTCCGGGTTGGATGGCGCTGTGTTAAGAAGCAGTGCGGCTTGGTTGGGTTGTGTATCGGAGGACGCATGACTTTCAACCTTCGTCTCTCCCGAGCGGTACCGGAGTTGTAGCGATGAGACAAGATAGTAGCTACTAAACAATTGGATACCACGAAATTGGGGAGAAAAAGGGGTAAAATTCAAAAAAACGAACAAAAAAAATACCAATTAGTGACAAAGATCAGAAATGTAAAAGTAGGCTACAAAAAAGATTCAAATAATTCCAATCCTGATTAAAATGCAACAGCGGTTTAGTGTATTGAACAGCTGGCTTTAGGACCATGCAGCGCATCACTCAGAGAGCAGAGATGTTGTCAGACAGTTTGCTTTGGTTTAGGCAGTACGTGGATTGCTTTGAGTTTTATGTCGGCATTTGAGCGCGGCCTTGTAAGCCTCTCAGCCAGCTGTTATATGCACCAGTCACTTTCACATTGATGTCGGCATAGACGGCGCGTTAAATAGGCTAGGGGAAGTAAATAGAATTTTACAAAATTAGCTATATAACTACTCGTGCCTATACAGAAATAAAATCATTCAAAATACTACACCAGAGATGGCGATTTAAATCAAATGTATTTATAAAGCCCTTCTTACATCATCTGATATCTCAAAGTGCTGTACAGAAACCCAGCCTAAAACCTTAGACAGCAACGAATGCAGGTGTAGAAGCACGGTGGCTAGGAAAAACTCCCTAGAGAGTCCAGAACCTAGGAAGAAACCTAGAGAGGAACCAGGCTATGAGGGGTGGCCAGTGCTCTTCTGGCTGTGCTGGGTGGAGATTATAACAGAACATGGCCAAGATGTTCAAATGTTCATAGATGACCAGCAGGGTCAAATAATAATAATCACAGTGGTTGTCGAGGGTGCAACAGGTCAGCACCTCAGGAGTAAATGTCAGTTGGCTTTTCATAGCCGATCATTTAGAGTATCTCAACCCCTCTTGCTGTCTCTAGAGAGTTGAAAACAGCAGGTCTGGGACAGGTAGCACGTCCGGTGAACAGGTCAGGGTTCCATAGCCGTAGGCTAAACAGTTGAAACTGGAGCAGCAGCACGGCCAGGTGGGCTGGGGACAGCAAGGAGTCATCAGGCCAGGTAGTCCTGAGGCATGGTCCTAGTGCTCAGGTCCTCCGAGAGATTTAGCTTCTTTTAAAAATGAGCTGTGGTTTGTTTTAAGTGCGCAGTTTGGTCAGCCCGCGCTGACTACGCAATCTACTCATCACATTAGGAATAGTAGCCTATTTTACATTAGTCTATAGATGCATGCAATCCTTTATTATAAAGGTGCAATTTTATGGGATATCGCTTCCCAAAACTTGAAACTCTGTGCTGCAGATGAATGTCAGCATTAGATATTGGCCTTGTGACTTGATAGTCTGTATTATGTATTTATTTCACGTTGAACTGCAAGTGTATTTGAGGTTGAGTAGAGGTTGACTTTGTACATGCCGTAATCCAAATAGCATTTTAGAGTTTTTAAATTGTGTAGAAACGCAGTAATTTAGCTTAAATTTACCACTGGTGTAATGCCACTGGTGTAAACGCAGCCATACAAACTAAATCACAGACATGACACGCTCATGTACAACATTCAACCACAGGGGCCAACATGTTAACGACACTATTACAGGGATGAATGACACACTGGAGGTAGATAAGACACTTTGCTTTGTTGTTGCTCCCATAGTTGGTTGAACCCCTGACCCCAAGTGGAGAGGCACCCAACCAGGCCCTGCTCCGCATTCTGAAGGAAACTGAGTTTAAGAAGATCAAAGTGTTGGGATCAGGGGCCTTTGGAACTGTCTTTAAGGTATGCAAAGTGATCAGTGCTTTTTTAATGGAGGTGGTTCAGACAGTGAATGAGTAACCTTCCATGAGACCTGAGAAACAGTCTTGTGGCAGGACACCGGGGTCTAAATCCAGTCGATCACACTCTACACAAATCATTAGTGATCAAACTGATTTTATAAAACGTGTTCCTCGTCCAGGAATAGAGTTGTGTGTCTATTAGTTTGTAAAATTAGTTTGTAAAAGGTGACATAAACGTGTTCTCTCCCCAGGGCATGTGGATTCCTGAGGGAGAAAACGTGAAGATCCCTGTTGCCATTAAGGTGTTGAGAGAGGCCACTTCACCAAAAGCCAACAAGGAGATTCTAGACGTGAGCAAACTGTTTGTATAGATGTTTCTAAATGCAGCCCAGGCGTTAAGTGTTAAGTGCCTTGCTCAAGGGCACATTGACAGAGCTTTGTCGGCTTAGAGATTCGAACCAGCAACCTTTCGGTTATTGGCCCAACAATCTTGACTGCTAGGCTACCTGCCACCCAGCAACCTTCCAGCAGATTGCCATATCCTTCATGTGTTTTCTGAGATGTTAGACACTTCTCCAGGCATTGTGAGATCTGAAAAGATGACCTGGAACATCCTCCATCTTTTCTGTCTGCAGGAGGCCTATGTGATGGCTAGCGTGGAGCACCCCCATGTGTGTCGTCTACTGGGCATCTGCCTGACATCCACGGTGCAGCTCATCACCCAGATCATGCCCTACGGCTGTCTGCTGGACTATGTCAAGGAGAACAAGGACAACATTGGCTCCCAGTGCCTGCTTAACTGGTGTGTGCAAATCGCCAAGGTGAGCAAACAGGAAATGACTTTGCTGTGTTACATTGGTGCTTTGTCTTATTTTGTAAATAAGTATGCCATACTCATGACTTTGGGGAAAACAGTCCCTCCCAACTAATCACCAGCAAGCCTGTCAAAGAAGTTCTTTGTCAGTCAATCTCGATCTGACTAACGTGACAAGTCTCAAATAGAACCATGCCAGCTGCTATAACAACTGTATAACCAGATACGTCTGCAATATGTAGACGAACAGCGGGTAGCGTGATTGATTATAACAAACGGGAACAAGCTTTGCTTTCTTCAACACTCACTGCTCTCGCAGTATTTCAGGTGTGATTAGGAATGGGTCTTTGACGGACTGATGTATTCACTTAACTTCTTTGTTACCCCTTTGAACCCCGTCCCCCCCACGCACATCCCCCAAAACCCCTGGCCTGAGTGGAGCTCTCTTCCCAGCCTTGGTTGTGACCTTGCCTCTGGTTATTCTTCAGTCTATTTGTACAGTAAGCCTGCTGAGGGCTAATTATTGAATACACAGAGGTCTATCTGTTCACGGCTTGTCTTGCTGTCTCAAAGAGCAACATTGTCTCATTGATTCTATCGAGATATGGATCAAAGCAGGGAGGGGCTGTAGCTATAAAGATACTAATAATGATGTGTTTTATAGAGAAGGGTGAATTAGGCGGTTAAGTCCCACTCAAAGTAGCCCTCTATGGAAGGTTGAGTATTGGGAGGTTACATTAAAGTGCCTGGTGAAAGGGACTGTGTTCGTGTCAACATTAGTACAAATGCTTACATCTGGATAAACCAATGTCAAATTGTAGTGATAGACTCTTTTTCTCATTATAAAGTGCTTTACATTGTAAGGGGGTCCTCATCTCATCCACTACCAATGTATATGTACAGTGTCCATATCAGGACAGCCTCTGAGTCACAAGGAGTTGGTGTCTGACGTCCATATGTCTTTTGGATGTTGTCTGCAGGGTATGAACTACCTGGAGGAGCATCACCTGGTGCACCGTGACCTGGCGGCCAGGAACGTTCTGGTGAAGACGCCTCACCACCTCAAGATCACCGATTTTGGACTGGCCAAGCTGCTCACCTCAGACGAGAAGGAGTACCACGCAGATGGGGGCAAGGTTGGAGCAACTAACATCACTGCCATAGTCACATTTAGTGTTTTTATACAAACAGTCATGCAAGTCATAGAAAATGTGGGAATTTCTCTCACAATGAATGAACCCTGAACACAATTAACTTCCAATAAAGAATTGTTACAGGATGGGCAATGGACTTGGCTGACCAAAAATCCTCCCTCCTACTGTAGGTGCCCATAAAGTGGATGGCACTGGAGTCCATCCTTCACTGGACCTATACACATCAGAGCGATGTGTGGAGCTACGGTAAGTCCAACTGGACAAACAGTACAACAAATATTTGTGGAAATAGTCAAACTGAAATTCTGAACAACTACAGCTTCCGAAAGTGTCTACCTCTTTGTTCTACTGTTGGTGTTTCTGTAATGACATGCAGGTGTGACAGTGTGGGAGCTGATGACGTTTGGGTCCAAGCCCTATGATGGCATCCCGGCCATTGAGATAGCTGGAGTCCTGGAGAAAGGAGAGCGCCTGCCCCAGCCCCCCATCTGTACCATAGACGTCTACATGATCATGGTCAAATGTGAGTCATGTGCAGCATAGATACAGTGCCTTGCGAAAGTATTCGGCCCCCTTGAACTTTGCGAACTTTTGCCACATTTCAGGCTTCAAACATAAAGATATAAAACTGTATTTTTTGTGACGAATCAACAACAAGTGGGACACAATCATGAAGTGGAACGACATTTATTGGATATTTCAAACTTTTTTAACAAATCAAAATCTGAAAAATTGGGCGTGCAAAATTATCCAGCCCCTTTACTTTCAGTGCAGCAAACTCTCTCCAGAAGTTCAGTGAGGATTTCTGAATGATCCAATGTTGACCTAAATGACTAATGATGATAAATACAATCCACCTGTGTGTAATCAAGTCTCCGTATAAATGCACCTGCACTGTGATAGTCTCAGAGGTCCGTTAAAAGCGCAGAGAGCATCATGAAGAACAAGGAACACACCAGGCAGGTCCGAGATACTGTTGTGAAGAAGTTTAAAGCCGGATTTGGATACAAAAAGATTTCCCAAGCTTTAAACATCCCAAGGAGCACTGTGCAAGCGATAATATTGAAATGGAAGGAGTATTGAACTTTTGGCAACAATGCAAAACGTTATGTTTGGCGTAAAAGCAACACAGCTCATCACCCTGAACACACCATCCCCACTGTCAAACATGGTGGTGGCAGCATCATGGTTTGGGCCTGCTTTTCTTCAGCAGGGACAGGGAAGATGGTTAAAATTGATGGGAACAAGACAATGATCCAAAACATAAAGCAAAATCTACAATGGAATGGTTCAAAAATAAACATATCCAGGTGTTAGAATGGCCAAGTCAAAGTCCAGACCTGAATCCAATCGAGAATCTGTGGAAAGAACTGAAAACTGCTGTTCACAAATGCTCTCCCTCCAACCTCACTGAGCTCGAGCTGTTTTGCAAGGAGGAATGGGAAAATTTCAGTCTCTCGATGTGCAAAACTGATAGAGACATACCCCAAGAGACTTACAGCTGTAATCGCAGCAAAAGGTGGCGCTACAAAGTATTAACTTAAGGGGGCTGAATAATTTTGCACGCCCAATTTTTCAGTTTTTGATTTGTTAAAAAGTTTGAAATATCCAATAAATGTCGCTCCACTTCATGATTGTGTCCCACTTGTTGATTCTTCACAAAAATACCCTGGGTGCGCGTTTTTGTTTTTGCCCAAGCACTACACAGCTAATTCAAATAATTTAAGCTTGATGATACATTGGTTATTTGAATCAGCTGTGTAGTGCTAGGGCAAAAAAACAAAACTTGCACCCGGCAGGACCGAGTTTGGGAAACTCTGCAATAGGCAATAAAAAGTATTGAAAGCTATGATGGTATGTTTACTTAATTTGCTGATGGGAGCCATTTATGACCGAAGTGTCATGTTTAAACTTAAGAAAGAATAAAACACCAAGCTTTTAATCTAATTTACTCTAAATGTACAATCCAGGGGGATGATCGCATGTACCTGCCCAGTCCCACGGAACCTATGTTCTACCGTAGCCTGATCAGTACATCAGAGAACATGGAGGATGCTGAGGAGTATCTTCACCCCTATAAGGATCTCTCCACCAGACAGACCACCCAGCACCACAACTCTAGGGTAAGCGCACACACACACGCGCACAAATGCACAAACAAACATATGCACACACACATCTGATGTTTGACGTCTCAACACAGAATGGCCATCCAATGAGAGAGAACAGTGTGATCCTTCGCTACATCACAGATCCCACCCACGGTGGTTCTCTAGAGAAGGACATCACAGACCCCACCCATGGTGGTTCTCTAGAGAAAGATTTCCCAGCTCTTCCAGGTACAGTACAAACGTTGTCTATGATGAGTTATTCAATTAACGTTCAACACATATGCATTGAGGGCGTAACACTTCACCATCTCTGCTCTGTAATGTAAGCCTGGGTATTTACTTGACCTTTGTCTGTATTCTAGAATACCTTAACCAGAACGGGAACACCAGGCTCTCTGACGTCTTCAACCCCAGCTATGAGGACCCCACTGAGCCAGCCTGGGCTAGTAGGCCCTCCTCTGGGTACGACCCAGACGTCAAGTTCTTCAACTTCCTGCCGTGCGTGCTGGAGATCCCTGAGTACCACAACATGGCCCGCAGTACCCTCCCTCGCTCCGTCTGCGAGCGCATGGACAACCCAGACTACCAGGAGGACTTCCTGCCTCAGGCCACACCCACCAGAAGTCACTTCCTGCCTGCAGTAGAGAACCTGGAGTACCTCGGGTTGAGCGCTGCTGTACATGCCCCTGTACGCTAGGGGTTTCCTCCCACAGAACACAGGGACAGTGAGGGACTATGGGACCTAAAGGAACTTGGATGGAGACAGATGTGGGACATCAGGGAAGGGTTTGGAGAGATTACAGTAGTGTGGTTGTCCCTTTATTTATGGAGTGAATAGGCTTTTTGCGTCGTCCTTGGATGTAAGTCAGCCGAAACCAAGATGGCGTCTGTCATGAATTGATGCTCCTGGGAAATGTGTATTCTATTTCAAATCCATGAAGCATCCACAGGTGAGTTTGGGTGACTTTCCAATCAGAAGAATGAGCCAAAGCCTTGACAATACAATTATGTCACGCAAGTAATTTATTTGTAAACTGTTGTTTGGTCAGTTCGGGTCGAGTGTGTGAAACAGTTGTTTTTTTATTTGTCTTGCCATGAAATGTGAATGTGGAGTGAACTGAGTACACACTGAGATACTGACCATTAAGGTCAGTGGTGGACCTTATGCTTACATTGTATTGTGGACACAGTTTATTAGAGCTTTTCACTGTTGTACACACTTGAATACCAAGACTCAAACAATTTTGGGTACCGAGAGCTACTGGTAACTAAGAGGGTCAATTCAAAGTATTTTCAAAAAAACGACACACAAATGTACAGATTGTGTTAGGCGTGCATTGATCTACACAAAAACGGTAAATTAATGGCGACATATTCAGGTCTCACTCTTTATCTTAGAAAGAAAACTGGTCTGTAAGTCTTAACTCTTGCTAGTATTAATAATTGCAATAAGGATTGAAAACTGGAAGAGCACAAATAGACACTATAAAAGAACTCTATGGGTGGAGAACGATTAAATGAAGGTGTGGCGGTGTGCCGTATTCTGACCTTGAATTAATGCCACCACCTCAAACCAAGTTCAGAATACGGTGTGGAGAAAAAATACTATATAAACACATATATATATATGTATATATATATATATATATATATATATACATATATATATATATATATATATATATATGTATATATATATATATATATATATATATATATATATATATATATATATATATATATATATATGTATATATATATATATATATATATATGTATATGTATATGTATATATATGTATATGTATGTATACTGTATATATATATATATATATATATATATATATATATATGTATATGTATATGTATATATATGTATATGTATATGTATATATATGTATATGTATGTATATATATATATGTATATATATGTATATGTATGTATATATATATATGTATATGTATGTATATATATGTATATATATATATGTATATGTATATATATATATATACCCCCATTCATGGTTTTCTGGCATGTAAAGATGGTGGAATTAATTCAAGTTCAGAATACGGTGTGGAGAAAAAAAAATACTATATAAACACATATATATATATATATATATATATGTATATGTATATATATATGTATATGTATATATATATTGTTTTTTTTTTTTTTTTTACTAAGTCTGGCTTTCAACTTACTCTTGAAAGTTGTAATAGTAGATGCACAAGGTGAAATTTCAAAATTGGGTAGTAAAGCATCAGTTTTCCTCTTGTCAGTCATTGAATACCTTGGGAGCTATTTATAACTAAAGTCGAATGTCCAGATCAACTAGACCGTGTCAGCTAAAGTTTTTTAGCTAGGTTTTTTGTCTAAGAAAAAGCATGATCTGGCGTATATTCTGAAAAAAATATTTAGTGTAGAGGCACAGACTAAGGACGAATTAACTGTAAGCTATAAAAATGTAGTTTATATATGAACTCCCAGTAACTTATTGGGTAAAACACCAGGGTCACCCTGAAGAAGGCAGAGTGATGCCGAAACGTTGGTGGTTTACCCAATACATTACTGGGAGTTTATATATACAGTGTGCAATTCTTTATTTTTATAGCTAGGTTTTTTAGCTCATAGATTTTGTTGTAATGTTTGAGTCACTCAAATCACATGAATATACATTAGGCATGACAAAATGTGTAGAATTGCAGGAAATAAACTTTAAACCTTACATTTTATTTCAGCCAACAAGAGGGGAGTGAGCAGTTTCTCATGAACAGTGCTTGTGCCCATAGAAATAGACATGTTGTGCACGCAGGGGGGATGCAGATGTTCCCCAATGCTGGAAGGGGGGCCTGAATGAAAAAAGTTTGGGAACCCCTTGTCAAGTGAACCTACCGGTTCTTTCAGATAGAAATAACAGCATTAGCCATGCATTATTGTTTACAACTTGATAAGAGCTAGGTAAATGAGTGATCCGTTTGGATAAGGGAATTGTAAATGACACTTGTTTTAGATAAACACTACATGACAAAAAGTATTTGGACACCTGCTCGTCGAACATCTAATTCCAAAATCATGGGTATTAATATATTGCTGCGGGGACTTGCTTCCATTCAGCCACGAGCATTAGTGAGATCGGGCACTGATGTTGGGCGAGTAGGCCCGGCTCGCATTCAGCCCAAAGGTGATAGATGGGGTTTAGGTCAGGCCAGTCAAGTTCTTCCACACTAATCTCGACAAACCATTTCTGTATGGACCTCGCTTTGTGCACAGGGGCATTGTCATGCTGAAACAGGAAAGGGCCTTGCCCAAACTGTTGCCACGCAGTTGGAAGCACAGAATCATCTAGAATGTATGCTGTAGCGTTAAGATTTCCCTTCACTGGAACTAAGGGGCCTAGCCCGAACCATGAAAAACAGCCCCAGACCATTATTCTTCCTCCACCAAACTTTACAGTTGGCACTATGCATTAGGGCAGGTAGTGTTGTACCAGGATCCGCCAAACCCAGATTCGTCCGTCGGACTGCCAGATGGAGAAGCGTGATTCATCACTCCTGAGAACACGTTTCCACTGCTCCAGAGTCCAATAGCGGTGAGCTTTACACCACTCCAGGGGATGGTTGGCATTGTGCATGGTGATCTTAGGCTTGTGTGCGGGTACTCGGCCATGGAAACCAATTTTATAAAGCTCCCGACAAACAGTTATGGTGCTGACGTTGCTTCCAGAGGCAGTTTAGAACTCGGTAGTGAGTGTTGCAACTGAGGACCGACGATTTTTACGCGCTTCTGTCACGTGGACTGTTAGCTCTTGTTAACAGCAGATACGTCAGATTATTTGTGAAATTTCTACTTGTCTAACAAAACATTTTTTTACAATGGAGATTGTTTTAACAACCTGGATTTGTCTCTATCCTCGAGTTGAACATCCACATGTGAATTAATGTGTACAGTACCAATTCAGATGTATTTCCCCAGAAATCAGCAGTCTTAAGCAATGTTAGGAAAAAGTTAGCTACTTGTACATAAATGAACATTCCCTGGAAATCCCTTCATTGTGACTCCATTCCTTTTGTTAAACCTAGAATTCATAGGCTGCGTTAACACAGGCAGCCCAATTCTGATATTTTTTATGCCACTAATTGGTCTTTTAACCAATCACATCAGATCTTTTCAAATATCTTTTTCCCGGGAGGGGTGGCGCAGTGGTCTAAGGCACTGCATCACAGTGCTAGCTAGCTGTGCCATTAGAGATTCTGGGTTTGAGTCCAGGCTCTGTCGCAGCCGGCCGCAACCGCAAGACGCATGGGGCGGAGCACAATTGGCCCAGGGTCGTCCGGGTTAGGCCGGCAGGGATATCATCGTCCCATCGCGCACTAGCAACTCCTGTGGCAGGCCGGGCGCAGTCCACGCTGATGCGGTTGCTAGGTGTACGGTGGTTCCTCCGCCACATTGGTGCGGCTGGCTTCTGGGTTAAGTGGACATTGTGTCAAGAAGCAGTGCGGCTTGGTTGGGTTGTGTTTCGGAGGACGCACGGCTCTCGACCTTCCCCTCGACCTTCCCGAGTCCGTATGGGAGTTGCAGCAATGAGACAAGACTGTAACTACCATTTGGATACCACGAAATTGGGGAAAAAATGCGGTTTAAAAAAAAGGGAAAATACAACTAAAATATATTTCAGAGCTGATTTGATTGGTTAAAAGATATTTATCAGAATTGGGTTGCCTGTGTAAATGCAGCCTTAGTTGCTACATCAATTTTGTTTTACTTAAATTAATGACATTGATTCTTGAAGAATATAACTTATAAATGCCTCATGAGTTTAGTTCAACTGTCGTACCACATCAGAACCCCAAATAAGCTTTTTACTCCAATGTTTATAAGCGGTATACATGTAAACAAACACTGTATAGCCTCAAAACATGGTTGAAACTATACTTTTAAATATCATGGATGGTCAGTCCTTGTATCCATTGCTCTGTCTATGAATTTGAAAGTGGTAATATTTCTCCAGGCCCATCTCTCATCTTTTTTCTAGCCGATAACAGAGGCGGCTCAAGCACTGTTTTTATGATTGTCTATGTTATTACAGAGGGGTTAGAAGTCAGTAATGCAAGTAGAAAATAGTCGGTAATTCAACTCAATTTAAGCAGTTGGTAATTGTGAGACAACTGCACGCTCACTGAGCCAACAGTGTTTGACACGTTACCATGACGTTCTTCCTGTGTTTGTATACTGTATCTACTAGTATTTGGTGTTTAGGAAATCAATTTTATTTGTGCACTTCACACATAGAAAAGTACAACATTCCACTGTAATGCTATGTCCTAGACGCTACAATGCTTAAAATAAAGGAATGACATTTTAATTTCTTAAAAAGTCAAAGCTACGTATAATCAAATTATTTCAGGTTTTCCGTCGGCAACAGAAGCAGACACAATCATAATTATGTTTTTCAAACCATAAGCCAGGTTTGTGTTCATTAGGCAGAAGGACTACCTTGACTTGTCCAATAAGAAATGCTCCTTTTCGTTTAACGTTGCAAAACGTTTTCTATCGAATGCCCTAATGAGCATGACCCAGGGTTAGTCAGAAGGACGTCTTGTCAAGCGGACTAATGCACAAGCATGACATGTCATACACCATTGATTGTTAGAATATGTACAAATGATTTTATTAGCATGATTTGAACAATTATTTACAATAAGTTAATGGACTGTGGGATAACATAAAATGTCTCGACTCAAACTGTTACTTGCTTCATGAATGCCTGCTCCCCGAAAACTTCCTTGAAGTATACCACATGCTCCTCACAGTGCTCACCTATTGGCCAATCAAAACAGAGTATTAGGGCAAAGGTCAGTCAATACATGCCAGTGCAGCTAGGTGGAGACTAATTCATTTATTAGCTATTCATGTATTAATTAGTCATTTATTCCCAGGTTTATTTATTACCCCACTGCAAACATGTCGATTGTGTTTTTACCATTAGTACCCATTGTGTCCTTATTAATTTATACATTTCTTCAAATTGTAGACAGTATTTAGACAGGTATATGCTACGCTGTTTGTCATCCTCTTGGATTGCAGTTTACGTTGATAATGTGGGTGTCTATTAAACCTGAAACCTATAGGATAAAGGTTCACAATCACTGCTACTCGCTCACTCACACATGTTCAAAGTTTCAAAGAAGCCATGCAATTGTGGTAAGAATTTTATGCTTGGGAACAATCATAGATGCATCCACATGAATAGAAAAGCAACAGTTTCAGCACATGCCTGTTGTTCCTGGCTTAGCAGAGTTATTATTTGGGTCAAGGCAATCTAATATAAATCACACAGAGGGAGGGCACTCATTCATTATTGAACACAACGGCTTTACCAACATTTCTACCACAGAATAGAGTCCATTTGAGAATTATTTCTACGGTCATTACAAAGGATTTAGTCAGACCAGAGCCATAAAAATACAGTCTGGCGTCACTCCTAGACAATTTATTCAACCTATCGGTGTGTATAAGTCAAGCCATCTGGCTAAAGACAATGTGGTTCTAGATGAAGTGTTCTGCTATGTGGGCCATGGTGAAAAGTAGTGCACTACATAGGGAATAGGGGGCCAATTGAGCTGCAGGCCTAGTGTAGTGGTGTCACATCACCTGGGTTGAAGCTGGGGTTGCCTCTCAGACGCAGGTTCCTCTGCTCGAAGAACCGGAAGATGGTGTAGAAGAGCATCTGGTCGGCCGTCTGGCGTGCCGCGTCTAGGAACTTACGGGCGGAGATGTTGCCGTGGCCACCCACGCTGCGGATGAAGCGCAGCGCACCCAGGACCTGCTGTCTGGACAGGAGCACCTCCACAATCTCATCATTGGCTGTGGACAGTCTCTGTTACACACACATAGATGTATGATGTTATAGATCAGCATGTTACACACACATACTGTAGATCAGAACGTCACATGGGAAACCATCACTGTGCTGACTCAAACAAAACAAACTAGATGTATTGTTATAACTCAGCCATGAATGGAGTTTGTTCACTTCAAGGTTCCTTATTTGCTATAATTAGCTGGACCAATACAACTAATGGAACTTTAAAATGGGATTCTCTGGAAAAACATTAAACTCTCCAAAGGACTTTGGATGTCCTGTGTGATATTCGATAGCTGTTTAAACAGTGTGTGTTTGTTTTTTGAGGGAGTGTGTGTGTTTGAATGTGTGTGTGTGTGTGTTTGAGGGTGTGCATAAGTAAGGGATCCTACCTTCAACATATCCAGGGAAAGCTGGTGTGCAGGGGGGTATGTGCTTTCTAGAGACAGCAGCAAACAGGCCTTAGAGAGAATGATGATGCACATGGTAATTCCATGACCAATCAAAATAAAGATCTTACTGTAGAACTTTTTTGAGGTCAGCTCAAACAATGAAACGAGCGAGAGAGAGAGAGTAAATAATCAACCACTATTAGAGCAACATCATGCCTTTTATCCTTCAAAGTTATCCGGTGAGAAATGGGACCACAGGAGGAGTAGATAGGGCAAGAGTTTCCCACGCATTATATTGGATTAAATACCATGTAAGAATTGTGAAAGACCTGGGTCAAACACATACGTCAAAGGGCTTTACTATTGTTTCCAATGTACCAGGAAAACCATATGAACTGTAGCTCAAGCTTTTATTTTAAGTATTTGAAATGTATTTGACCCAGGTCTATTCTGAAGCATTGCGTCTTCAGTGAACAGCTTGCTAGCCCTTTGTCCCAAACGTTGTATTACTCCACTGAATACCCAAAAGCTATTGATGACTATAGGACCAAACTACCATGAAATAGTTGAGCTGTATGTAGTAACTGCTGATTCACCAGTGGCTTGGAGTCGCTGAGGACGTGGTACTGGAGGAACTGATGGAGCATGTAGAAGAGGTTGTGCTGAACCAACATCTTAATGACCAGCTCATACAGGTAATGCTGGGGGGGAAACAGAGAATGGTTATTCAATTGTTGCATCTGAGGTCCTAGAGGTTGCAGCTCTCTTTTTCTTTTTGAAGTGTTCTACTCCCCTAGCCAGTACCTCGCCTAAACAGGTGTGCATTCCTTTCGCCTCCGGAAACAGAGAGTGCACCTTAATATTTCAATATTATCTCCAGGGCAATATGGACCAATAAATATGTAGGATCTACAGGAACATAAAGTATACTAATGTAGCACTGGCAACATGTTACAACATGAAACGGTGGCATCTCGCCATAACTCATAAAAGAACAAATTAGGTTCTGATAAAGCCTCCACAAAGGCTCCTTTTCTGCAAGTACCTGCACGGTGATCTGGACCTGGTTGAGTGAGCGAATGTACTCCATCAGCACAGCAATTATAAACTTGTGAGACGTGTCCTGTTGGAGGGGTGAAACAATATAATGTTCAGTCATCTTACAGGTAATTGAGATTATTATTATTATAAGGCAGCCATTGAAATATGTGCTTTGCCACAGTCACCTTTTTCTCAGAGAAGGAGGACAGGACGTGGGTGTACATGTCTGACTGGTCGATAACCGCCTGCCTCCGGACGGGCCTCTCCCGAGCAGCGCTGCCTCGGCTGGGACCAGACTCCGTAGCCTGGAAGAGATCAACAGGGAAGAACAAAAGTCATGTCACTGAAACAGACCGTGTGTGAGCTACTGATCCGCCGTAACACAGATGAGAAAACTCTAATCTGTTCAGCTGATTATAACATCTACATCCTTTGTGTTATTCAAATTACCATATCAACATTGTTAAGACATATCCAATAGTGAGATATCACTACTCTTCTACATATATTTTCACTGTGTGCCTTGATTTTCAAATGACTTAAGTGAACTAACACAATTAGCTTTTCTGTGCATTTATAATAATGTAAGTAATATCATTGAAGTACATCCATTTATCCACATGCATACACACTCTGATCATGCCTTACTAACAGTCAAGACAGCTGTGCTAGAAACAGTGTGGCTTTCGTTATGCAGTGTTTTCATAGACTGTACTCACCACAGTGTAGGTCTGCTCTGCCTCCAAGTACTCTTTGTAAACTTGGTTGAGTTTGTCGAACACTGTGGCCACCACTGGTAAGCCCCCCTTATCTCCCCCGTTGAGCACTGAAACACAGTGCGTGAACACTATCTACGGGCACTATGGTTTAGGGGTTCTCTAATCATGAACAAACTCGACTTCTTGTTTTATTAGTGTGCTTGCTTCAGAAACGAACAGTGTCCCCTATGTTTCACGAGGCAGTCTTACTTTGGGTACACACGGACAAGATTACCATCTTGCAGTCTCGTCTACGCAGGAGGAAGTCCATCAGCTTGCCCTTGTCCTGCAGGAGGTTGACAGTCGGCGGCAGCTTCACCTGCAGATACCACAGATACCCTGAAGAAAAAGGGGAACACACAGCACAGGTCAGACAAGCAGGAGAGAACCTGAGCCCCACCCGGAAACAACCAACTGTAGATCTGAGAAGTTTGGATAGGCGCAAGCAATATGGCAACCATTCTACATAGTCTACCAGAGAACGAGGTGGCTCTCCTACCACAGTAGGTACTGTATACCTATTTGTTCCTATCAGATCTACAGTGAATAGGGGTTAAGGACAAGTGGTGGTTTCTTTTTTATTTAGTATTTTACCCAATTTTTCTCCCCAATATTGTGATATCCAATTGCAATCCAATTACGATCTTGTCTCATCACTGCAACTCCCCAAAGGGCTCGGGAGAGGTGACGGTTGAGTCATGCGTCCTCCAAAACATGACCCGCCAAACCTTCGCTCCTTAAAACCCGCTGCTTAACCCGGAAGCCAGCTGCACCAATGTGTCGTAGAAAACACAGTTCAACTGACTATCGAAGTCAGCCTGCAGGCGCCCGGCCAGCCACAAGGAGTCGCTAGGGCGCGATGAGCCAGGTAAAGCCCCCCCGGCCAAACCCTCAATCCCGCTGCGCCACTGGGGAGGCCTACAAGTGGTTGTTTCTGGTTCAAATTAACCCAGACAGTTTGCCAGGACATAGTTGTCTATGGTTAGATGTGTGGATGTTCTTCTCACTCACCTTCGCTTGCACTGATGATGATATCGGGTTGAAAGACGCTCCAAGATGAGGAGTCTGAAGGTCAAGGGAAGCATAGTAATACCACCACCTACCATCTCCATGCTAGCCGTCCCAATTATCATTGATACCATTCCATTGACACAAGTGTTGCCGTAGCTCATCTAGCTACTAGCGTTTCATAAAGGATACAGAGTTCACAAGGCACAGGAGGCTGGGTGGGTACAGCAGCAAGACCTATGGAGACAGGGAGACGTGAAGTTCGTTTCTGTCATGGGTTTAAGAGACATGGGATGGAACATAAGGGAGCGCAAGGAGAGGAAAAAAACACTTTTCAAAAGTGACAGATGGGAGTGAAGTTCTGAAAGTTCTGTAATGTCTCACACAGTATGACACATGGGGGCAGAAAAAATAAAATAACAGACAGAGAGAGACAACTGAAGGGACAGGCAGACAACACAGGCACAGAGACAAATATAAACTCAGCCAGACAGACAGTCGGTAAGGACCGGCATGGCCACATACAGTAGTCAATCCATGTAGCCTATACCTGTTAGGGGAATCCTGTAGGGGTGGATGGAGCGACCAGGCAACACAGGCTGATGGACGTTCAGGGCACAGTCAGGCTCCCGCAGCTTGATGTCAAATATGATGGAGGTCTGAAACAGAAGACATTATCTACATCATTCAGGACTGAACGTGTTTGGACATTGGATATGGAACAACATGATAGTAGTCTTTTTTTGTCTAACTTTGAGGCTGCCGCGAACTTGGGACTATAAGGTTCTTTCTGAATTTTTGTCAAAATTGAGTTATTGACGTACAGTAGCATTGTTCTGTTTAATGTCTACCTATATAGTAGTCTAAATACCCCAATTCATGTTGTTAAATTCAAAAGAATACAAGATTAAAATTGCTGACACCATTCAAACCAATGAGGGTTAAGATCTTTAAAACCAATTATCTCAGAATCATCTTTTTGCAGATAGAATCTTATAGTCCCGAGCTCTCAATTTCTTGCCAAAAGGAACTCACCTGAGAGCTCTGATGATGCACAACAACCAGGTTATCCACCACGTTGAGGGCAAACTTCCCTGTGGTGTTGAGTTTCAACACGTTGGTCTTCTTACAGGATCCCTCCCTGGGAACAACATGCTGTTAGTCAGGACCAATGACTTATATAAACCCTAGATTTCTGATGCTATGTATTAACCATTGAGAAGCTTTGATGCCACCGGTCAGCCATATTGCCCAGGGGCGCCGTGTTGAAGCCACCGTGACTCCATCTTGGCACTCCCCCACCATTGTAAACAATGTTTCGGAAGCTATAGAAATGCATTTATTGTCTACATTTGTTTTTGACACGTTTATTATATTACAGACACCTTAATGCATACTTTTAAATTAGATTGTGAGCTAAACATACAATTTTTTTTTTTTAATATAAAAAACATTTTCCTCAATGTTTTGGGGGGGGGTCCTTCAAAAATGTAATTGAAATACTGTAGAATTCTATTCATTCCAATGGAGGACAGCTCCTACTCCCCATTAAGTTACGAATGTAGACATTAATAAATGCATTTCTATAGCTTCCAAAATATTGTTTACAGTGGTGGGGGAGTGCCAAAATGGAGTCACGGTGGCTTCAACACAGCGCCCCCTATCAGTAATCTAGTGTATATATAAACCATTGGTCAGGACAGTGACTGACATAATATGTCACTTTATCCCTTCAGGTATTCCCTATTCATAAATAACACCATACATATTTAATTTCAAGGTGGTTGAATTAATGTCTCTAGCCACTCTGCATATTAGGGTAATATGGTTGTTGCATGACCTTGTTATTAAGTTAGTAGTATGAATTTCAGCATGTTTAGACCAATGCCCATTAAGAATATGCTATATGAAATGTAAGATTTACCTGGGTAGCTGATAGAGGACCACCTCAGCACAAGGACTGTCAGTAGTTCTGGAGTGATGCTTCAGATACATTACATACAGCTGACCGTAACTAACATTAGAAACAAAGTGAACAACTCACTTAGCTTTTAATACTGCCAAAAGTTGTTTGAAAATGTTACTTGAATATCGAGCCAAACTATGACATTTCAATTCAAACACAGATGCAAACTTACATGGTGGCCACAGCAATGTCCCTCTCTGTCAGATTGAGCTTGGCTGGCTTGGGAACCACTGGAAGCTCGATCTCAAACTTGGGCATTTTAGACATGGTCCCACTCTGCAGGTACAAACAACAACAGGTAAATTAACCCCATCAAAAACAAGATAATGACAGTGAGCTTGGACAACTACTTTAATCAAATCAAATGAAACACTAACCTATCAAATGTTTGATGAATAGATTTTCAGCAACTTGCGGCTGCTAATGCTTTCTCAAACATAAACATGAGCTTTGGTGGAATATATCCTATCTTACTGTATGGGGCGGCAGGGTAGCCTAGTGGTTGGACTAGTAAGCGGAAGGTTGCAAGTTCAAATCCCCGAGCTGACAAGGTACAAATCTGTCGTTCTGCCCCTGAACAGGCAGTTAACCCACTGTTCCTAGGCCGTCATTGAAAATAAGAATTTGTTCTTAACTGACTTGCCTAGTTAAATAAAATCCGGTTGTGGACATGTTTGAAACATTTATTATCTCAGTTGTGACCACTTACTTTGAAGGCAAACGGCTGCAGCACGTTTCCCTGGGCGGTGGTAGAGAGCAGGATGACTGCAGTCTCAGGACAGTACATGTACCAGTTCACATTGACGCTCTGACTCTTCAGCAGCTTCAGGCTGCGTTTGTCAGGAAGCACCTAAACACAGCGGGCATCTCATTGACATACACTTCATCATCTGTCTAATGTCGGAAAAACTGGCACAAGAAGACATTTTTCTAGAATGCATTTGGAGCCTAGTAGACATCCATATATACATCCTTTTTCCAGGTACAATTTGACCTTACACAGCGCAGTAGGGCAAAATCTGCCAACTTCATAGCACAGTCAGAGTTAAATTGAGACCTCTAGTGGTTGTAGTTTGAATTGAGATGACCGAGTCACATAAGCTTCATGTGACAATGTTTTAAGTATAGAAAAGAACAATACAAGTTCAATTCAACCAATTGTGTTACAATAATCTAGGACACAGTACATTCCTAAACCACAAAACAACTAGCTCCCTTATCACAAGAAATAGGAGTCGTAAAATATACACTGAGCATATCAAACATTTGGAACACCTGCTCTTTCCATGACATAGATTGACCAGGTGAAAGCTATGATCCCTTACTTATGTCACTTGTTAAACCCACTTCAATCCGTGTAGATGAAGGGGAGGAGAATTTTTAAGCCTTGAGACATGGATTGTGTGTGTGCCATTAAGAGGGTGAATGGGCAAGACAAAAGATTTAAGGCGAACTGGTTTAAGTGTGTAAGGAAACGCCACGCTGCTGGGTTTTTCACGCTCAACAGTTTCCCGTGTGTATCAAGAATGGTCCACCACCCAAAAGTAATCCAGCCAACGACAAAGGAGTCCATGCCCTGACAAATTGAGGCTGTTCTGAGGGTAAAGGGGGTTAGGGGGGGGGGCAACTCAATATTAGAAAGGTGTTCCTAATGTGTTGTACAATCAGTGTAGTTACCTGGTAGAACTCAATTCCCTGGTCAGTGATGAAAACGATTTCATTCCAGTTGGTCCAACAGAAGCCCAAAATACTGGCATTCTTCATCTGCCAATCACAACATTTTAATATCAAAACCACAACTATAGAAGATTTGACTCATGCTTAGTTGCACCTATGTAGAAATGACAGCTATTTTTAACTTGAAACATTTGACACTGGATATGCTTGCATACCTTACATTCCTGGGAGCATTCCAAATGCGGATAATCCGGTATGAAGCTTATGAAATCCTAAAATAAAACAGAGGCTTTCGGTCAGGCCATCAGCATGGAAACACAATGTTGGGATAACTTAGAGGTAGGCTACCTTCATTGAGTCAGGAATGATTTACGTAATGCTTACCACAGATTTTGGTGTTCTCTGGACAGCCAAAATCTTATTTCCGATCGAAAACTTAATGCACTTCACCTCTCCTTTGTCATCCATTCTGTGAAGAAAATACATACTTTCATGGGATCATCATCACTGATCTTACCATATTTATCATCACAAGTTATGCGCAATGTTGTTACCTGAAGGCAACTGAGTTTTTGTCATCTGGTCCTTTAACCACAACCCCAGTGGCACCCCCTGATCGTACTGCAAACACCTGAATGGGCAAACAGAGGAAGCTCAATATATAAAAGGATTTGGGAGGTAAATATTACATTTAGATAGGGTAGCAATAGAATGATGCATAAAATTGAGGGTTACTCCTTGTCTAGTCTGGTAAATGTATTGCCAGTGGAGAAACATGTGTTAATGTTGACTATATACTATAGCTAACCAATTTGTCTACCTCCTTTACTTACCGAGGTAAAGTTGGTTTTATATTCACACATTTGGACTTTCAAGACATTCAACAGACATTCGCCAAAAGCCATTTACAAATGTAAAAATCAATAACTAATTCACCTTGTCACAGAATCATCAAACTAGATATGATTTATTCTATAAATGTCATGCATACTTTTACAACCTCTGTTTTGAATACAAATTCCAGTTTTGATTGGATAGAAATACATAAAAATCGATCTATTTAAAGAAGTATAAATCAATAACTAATTCACTGTTTGTCACAGAAACATCACACTGTGTATGATTTATTCTATAAATGTCTATCATACTTTTACAACCTTTGTTTTGAGTAAAAATTCCAGTTTTGACTTGATAGAAATACATCACATAAAATGCCATGTAAAGCTATATAAATCAATAACGTTTTCACTCATTATGACAATCATCAAACTAGGTATGATTTATTCTTTAAATGTCTAGTATACTTTTACAAACTTTGCTTTGAGTAGAAATTCCAGTTTTGATTTGATAGAAATAGATACAATCTCCAATATTGTATTTAAAGATGAAGAAATCAATAACTAATTCAGTGATAGTCGCAGAAAAAGTGAAAATATGCGTTTATTTTTAATAACTTTAAAGAAATGTTAATTTCAAGTGCATGAAGTTAGACAATGTTTACATGAAGTTTTACAATGTCTACAATCTTAAATTGTATGCCCAATTAATGTTTGCATTTTTGGTGCAACAGTTCCACATATTAAAGTAGTTACAAGGCACAACAGTAATTTATTTATGCGTCTAATTTAACAGCCAAGAGGCCCCTTCCAATCATTTTATATTTTGGCTTTGTTGAAGTTCGTCTTCGTCATCCCCAGACAAGCTGAATGGTACCATCTCCTTAGGTAATAGATTCAAATGATCAATCAAATCAAAACTGAAACTTTTATTCAAAACAAAGGTTGTAAAAGTATACTAGACATTTATAGAAAATCATATATAGTTGTATGTTTCTGTGACAATCAATGAATTAGTTATTGATTTTAACCATTTTAAATAGCTTTTGGCGAATGACTGTTGAATGTGAATATAAAACCAACTTTACCGACCATATTAAATTAGTCATACTGTATGGCTACACCTTCTTTACGGTTGACAGCCATCCTCATCTAGTTAGCTATATGTTCTTGCTGAATGAAAGGAAATGTACATGTCTTAAAATTAAAAGTTCAAGAATTATGTATTTTGCTAGCTATAAACGAGCTAACTAAAAGCATGTAGCTATCTATATCAGTGTGGTGTCAAGAGCATAATCCTGCTAGCTAGCTGGCGTTGGGACACAATATCGGGAGTGTGTACTGGTTGGATTAGTCATACGATGTGTCCCAAAACCACTAGCCAACTAACGTTAGCTAGCATAGGCTACTGTACCTGTTTATTCGCTTCGTCGAAAAACACATTGTTGACGCTTGACGCATTTTCAAATTGCACAGGGTTTTCACAAAGTTCGAGGTAGTGTTCCTCACTCATTGTGAACTTTCAGTTATGCTATGATGTCTTGTAGTTGTCAAGTGTTTGTGCTGTATAACGAGTTCAGAACTGATTTGTACGAAAGATAGGCGGGGTTTATGACTGACTAGTGACGAACCTATTTGATCATCTTAAAATGTGATATAAAAACTAACCTTAACCCACTGTTAATCTTGTGCATAACCCTTGACATCAAACATCACATTTTTTGTTTTCATACATTTTTACGACATCGTCATTTTGATATAGTGGCTGTGCTTGCTAACTAGCGAAACAAAGGTCCAAAAACCTCTCTAGGGTAAGTTCCGGTTTGAAAATCATGTAAGTCACGCGAATCGCCTACCATAGTAAATGTCCCTTTCAAAATACAAATCCCATCGTCAAACTTTGAACTCAAACGCTCCAAAAAGGTACGGGTAGTTTCTGGAGGCCTTAAAACATTTTACAAGATGGATTGTAGTTACACAAAGTTTGCTTGTTATACGTCTTTTGTTATACATTTGCTAGTGTAGGTGTGGTTTGGTGTCTTCCAGCAGCTTGTGCTCCATTTGTCCAGAGCGAAGCAAAATAAATGACAATGCATAACTTATTTTTACCATTTATTTCCACCATAATATTGAAATTACAGAGAGTACACAAACATGACAGCTCCATTGTAAGAACAACAGACCTCAATGCAAACAACTCATTCTGTCTTCAGTCAAGACAGCACCTTTTCATGATTAAAATATTCACTGATACTTTGGTCTCTCCATCAAAATGTTGGATGACAATTTGTTTCATTCAGAACATAATGCAAAACCCTTTTCATTCGAGCTCAGTTTACTTGAGAAGATAACTTGTTCATAATGTCATGAATGCTGGTTACTAATACTCTAATTTAAAAAGCAATTATTGTGTGTGCATGTAGATGCATTGTCTGTCATGTACCCCGTCAGACATCCCCATCCATTCCATTTACAGCCGTAGTAACGGAATGAGATGTTGACATTTCATGGAAGGTGGTTTGGAGCCCTTTTAGCCCAATGAAGCCTATGACACCATCTTAGGATGCAGCGACCTTTCGACCTCTTGCATACCTCACTGAGACCATGGGGGGGTTTACTCGACCCATTCTCTCAAGCAATCACCCAAACAGGTTCCATGTAGCTATTCATGGTGTCTAATATCTCATTGTTAATCATCGTCGTGTAATAGGGGAGGTCCTCCGTCGCTGAAGTTGTACATTTTCTTGCCCCTTCTCTGCACGTGGTCCTCATTCATCTTCTCCAGTGCCTCAATCTAGAAAACGACAACATTGTATGAAAATTACTATTTTAATCCCAGGTTTCTGGTAAGCATTGTGACGAATGCATTTGTGGCACTTGATACAATATAAACATATATTATAAACATCCCCACAGCAAAAAGGCACTTTAGTACATGATAGATTTTGATGCTGTGTGGGACTAGATAACATGAGAGCCCACTTTAAAACTGCCTGAAAAATGCATTTCTGTAAATTCAATGCAACTACATATATCTTCACCAGAGAAATAAATGCCTCATATGGGCCTCAATGTTTTCTGACCTGGGCAAGGAACTCTGCCTCGCTGTCACCACTGAGCTGCAGCCCAGACACAACATTGAAGAGCTCGTACATGTTCATGGCCTCAGACACCCCGCCCTTCTGGAAGAACTGCGTTGAAGAAAAAAATAATTATATATATATTAAAACCAACAGCTTGTCACTGATACAAAGCTGGTCTAAGAATAGTTTACATATTGGTTTCCACTTTCGCTCATTTTCCACCAACATTCATTGCATGTTTTGAGGAGTGGCAGCTAAATATATTATCCATTCAAATGGATTGTCAATTGTTGTGACAGATAATCAGGACTTTAGTCAGTATTTACTGTGAGATGTACATAATAATAGCCCATTTAAACCTACAGTACTTGGATAACTGAGCTAACTTACCGTGGCCACGTTCCTGCAGTCCCTGAATAGGAACTCATGGCTGTGAGGGTGATTGGGCTCGATTGACTGACTCACGTCAATCAGCCAAACCTTCAAAAGACAAGATGATTACACCACTCAAGGTAGAATCTCATGCCTGAATTTCCAGTGTGAAAATAAATGTGTAGATTGACCCACCTGGATAAAAAAAAAAAGGTTAAGACGAAAAGGATGAATAGCGTACCTTGCACTCATGCCACAGCATGTTGTATTCACTCAGGTCAGCGTGGACGAGGTTACACTCCTGATACAACTGTTGCATCATCTGCAAGGACAGAGACATCCAGGGGTCAAAGTGATCCACAATAATGATCCGGGTAACTCTGTGGACACTCATCACTATGGAACTAGCACTTACAACCAGGCGTATTAGTAAAACGTATGAAACTATATACCAATAGAACCATGTGTATGTTAGTGTATGGTGTTAAAGCTGCACTTACATGAACCACTTGGTAATAGGCCCTCTTCATGTCCTCAGAGCCCAACATGGCCTCCTTCAGTTTGGGAGCCGGCACATGGTCCTTGCCAATGAACGACATCACGAGGATGTGCTTCTTCAGAACCACCACCTCGGGGCATGGGATGCCAGCTTTCTTCATACTGATGGAGTAGAGGGGGGAAAAGAGAGACCATGAGCCATACAGTTGGAGCTTTGGAATCTTTTTTTTTTTTTTATGGCTATAGGTTGGCCATTGGCCATTTACTGTAGATAATTTGATATTAAAAAACTACATGAAAAGGTTATTTGTATTGAGTTTAGATACAAATCAGGTGAATTGGTGTTGGTCCATATAGTGTACAAAACATTAAGGACACCTTCCTAATATTGAGTTGCGCACCCCCACCACTTTTGCCCTCAGAACATCCTTAATTCGTCGGACTCTACAAGGTGCCGAAAGCTTTCCGCAGTGATGCTGGCCCATGTTGACTCCAATGCCAGTTGTGTCAAGTTGGCTGGATGTCCTTTGGGTGGTGGAGCTTTCTTGATAAAAAAAATCCAGCAGTGTTGCAGTTCTTGACACAAACCGGTGCGCCTGGAACCTACTACCATACCCGGTTCAAAGGCACTTAAATATTTTGTCTTGCCCACCCTCTGAACGGCACACATTCACAATCCATGCCTCAATTGTCTCAAGGTTTAAAAATCCTTCTTTAACCTATCTCCCCCCCTTCATCTACACTGATTGAAGTGGATTTAACAAGTGACGTCAATAAGGAATCATAGCTTTCACCTGGTCAGTCCCATGGAAAGAGAAAGTGTTCTTAATGTTTTGTAAACTCTGTGTAGGTGACATCGCCACCACCCACCGAGCCAGGTTGTGCATCTCCTTCTCAGCCCACAGGCGGATGATCGTGCGGGGGTTCAGCTTGCTGAAGCGGTCTATGAAGCGGTAGTCATCCTTGATGTACTTGTCACGGTTCTTGAACTCGTTGAGTGTGGTCTTGAAGACCTTGAGCACACACTCATCTGGGACAGCATTATTCTCCATGCTAGGAGAGGAAAAAACACACGCAACAGTATTGAAACAAACTTAATTAACAGACATTTAAGGAAGTAGCTCTGTACCAAAACATGTAATAGTTTATTTTAAAACAACTATGGCTAATGACAAATAGCAAATAAGGCTACTGCTATAGAATCTCTGTCAATGATTGTCATCACAATGTAAATGTCATGCCATAACCTTAGGCAACCACAGCTGGGGAAATTTCTATTCAGATCCAACTCATCTTCAGGCAGATAACACCTTTAGGGTCAATCAACCTTGGGTCAGCCAATTCAAGGTGTGGGTTCTTGCGACAACTTGTCACGATGACACCCTCACCTTCCCCCATTTGCGTGGAACACCACAGACTCCTTTCCAGTGCTGATGCAGCCGTTGATGTTCTCCAGAATGCCTGCGTTCACCATTTTGTACATGAGCAGACGGGTCCTTGGGTCCACTGCTTGTTCCTTAGAGAGACAAGGGGAGAAAAAAAGAAAAAGAAAAAAAAAGAATCATGAGGATCAGGAGGAGAGAATTAGGAAAGCATGAAAGTACATTAAAATGATACAGATCTGATTGTATAAGTCTTAGCACAGTGTTATTTTGAGATTCAAAGACTTCTATAGTGGTGAATTTTGCTACTTGTTAGTGCTGAGCAATTAGTGCTTTTTGAGGTCGGTTTTGTTTGATTCTTTTTTCATAATCACGTTTTTAATTACAGTTTCAATTATTTGGGTTGAATGCAGTAACACAGAATAAAACAATAAAAGTGCCATGATGGTAGTGACAGCCCATGACCGCTTATCACTCATTTACAGTGGTGGAAAAAAGTACCCGATGTCATACTTAAGTAAAAGTAAAGCTACCTTAATAGAAAATGACTCAAGTGACACAGTAAAATAATACTGGAGTAAAAGTCTAAAAGTATTTGGTTTTAAATCTACTTAAGTATCAAACGTAAAGGTAAAAATCATTTCAAATTCCTTATATTAAGCAAACCAGACAACACAATTCTTGTATTTTTTATTATTTACAGATTCACAGGCACTCTCCAACACTAGGATATCATTTACAAAGGAAGCATGTGTGAGTCTACCAGATCAGCGGCAGTAGGGATGACCGGGGATGTTCTCTTGATAAGTGTGTGATTTTGACCTTTTTCCTGTCCTGCTTAGCACTTAAAATGTAATGAGTACTTTTGGGTGTCAGGGAAAATGTATGGAGTAAAAGTACATTATTTTCTATAGGACTGTAGCAAAGTAAAATAGGTCAAAAATATAAATAGTACAGTATAGATACCACCACCCCCCCCAAAAAAAAAACTTTAGTACTTTAAAGAATTTTTACACAATTGCACATTAATTGACATAAATATTTTATTAAAGTAGTGTATATTAAATTTGTTTTATTTGACTATTATTTTATTCCAAGTCATAATCTCATCTTTATAGAGCTGCTGTCTATGCTGTCAGACAAAATCACTATTTTGTAGTTCTTCAAAGCAAATAAGTCGTACTTTTATGACTGCTGAATACCAACTATCAATCACTCATGTATTTTTAGGTAGAGATACTTCGAAGCAACAGCTGCTCTCTATATCCCCTCACGATTGCACATTCTGACTCGTCTGTAACAGGCATGAAAGAAACAGAGCGGACAAGTAGATGAGCAATGGATTATGGTCTTTGTAGTTAATTACCACATTTTATGCACTAATCTATGTAGAATATTGGCCAGTTGGAAAATACAATTCCCATTAAAGCCTTAGGAGCGGCAGGTAGCCTAGTGCTTAGAGCGCTGGGCCAGTAACCGAAAGGTTGCTAGATCGAATCCCCGAGCTGACAAGGTAAAAATCTGTCGTTCTGCCCCTGAACAAGGAGGTTAACCCACTGTTCCTAGGCCGTCATTGTAAATAAGGATTTGTTCTTAACTGAATTGCCTAGTTAAATAAAGGTTATATATATAAAAAAGTCAGTTATCTCTAGATAGATATTGAACTCAGAAAAAACACAAACGTAATCAAATTCTAGTAATTGAACCTACATCAGTCAATTTGTTGTTTTAAAAAAACTTTTCTATAAATCGCTCAGCACTACTATTTGTATAAACTCACAGCAGTGGAGTGCTCCTTCTTCTCATGCAGCCGTGCACTGCGACGCTGCTCGGAGTAGCAGTGTTGCTTGAGGGAGTTGTACACCTGGTTGGAGAGCTTCAAGTCCATGCCAAGCCCATCTCCCACATTGATCTCTGGGGCAAACTGGGAAGACAAGACAGAGAGGGTGATTTCAAAATGGCTGACAATTCAGAATATGTTCACATCAGTGTGTATGCACATCAAGCCACACATTTCAAAGCTAATGAAGACAACTGCTAATGATGTTAAATACCCATGTCTCGGTGTTGGGGAGTAGTGAACTACATGTAGTTCAACTAGGAATTTAACTATATTTTGTAGTATATTGATGGTAGTTTAACTAAATTCAAATCTAGGTAGCATTTTCAGTAGTTAATTACTTGTTTGCCACGTAGAGGTGTAACTAACTACAGGAACTACACATGTTTTTTGCAAAAATAAAATATTTGTGTTGGCAATAATAGCATTTATTTTTCAGCATCAGACTCACCTAATTCTCACTTGAAACAGTTTTTGTGTTTAGCAGGCTAAATGACACATTCTATTAACAAATGAACCCAAAGTGATATGTTTTTGCAATTTGTGGTCAATGACATTTCAGATTACCATACGATAATTTTTCACAAAGTAGTTTGGATGGAGTGAACTACTTTATCAGAGTAACTTTAAGTTAACTAGATTTACCAAGCTACCAAGTAAAGGTTATCTTGTTATAACTCTTACATTGTCCATGCGTGCAGTATTCTTCCTGCCACACACAACCTCATCGTGCTTAGTAGTGATGTTCTTTCCTTTCCCAGTAAAGCCTCTCTTTGGAGTTATCGTGGGTTTGTCTGGAATACATTGAACAAAAGTGAATATAGAAAGTTGAACTATTGCTTTAACATAACCAACCACCAATATCATGAAAAGACCAACAGCCACCAATATTCTATGCAGCAAGACGTGGCCCTGTTACATGTATACAGTAGATGTATAGGACCTAGCTACAATACTAATATAGGTGTAAAATGACAAAGTGATAGACTTTACCAGCTTTGTAGGGGTCGTCACAACTATCTTGCCAATCAACTTCATCCTCGGAGCTGCCGCTGGCCTCGTAAGGGTGCACCATGCGATAGTTCTCAAAGGAGATGGATACTGCAACAGTATATACCAATCATATCTCAAATTCTTCATATTCCCACTTGATTCTTTTTACACTCCAGAAACTTGGTCATGTTTATTAAGAGTACCAAACAGAAAATATTTTAAAACATATTGCTACTGAAAATGTCTTCCATTTGATGCAGAATGAGCACAACCCTTCATAGGGTTGTCACGATAGAAGTATCACGATCCTACGATACCAGATTTTCCATGGCAAAAAATAAAAACTCTATGGTCCTATAAAAACCTACTTCATGTAAAATTGTGGATGCAATAGCTTGCAAAATAAACAAATGTGACAACATAATGCGCTTTGTTTCTAAGATTAGAAGTGTTTTACCCAAGAAATTAAATCCACTTCATGTTTTGTTTCATTGCCACGATAGCTCAGAGTATCGCGATACTGGTATAGCGACAACCCCTGTATGGTTTTAATACAGGACTTGTCCATAGGCTTACGTTTGCTATCGCCATTGAACTTTCTTTCTTCTGTGCGTAGCTGGGTGTCAAACTCCTTGTCAAACTGCATCTGCAGCATCTGAGCCAGCATCAGATCACTGTCTGTCTCTCGCTCCTCACCGGCATCCAGAGCAGCGCTGACACTAAAACAGAGACACAGGATATCGGACATACTTCTCAAAAATAACCCAATGTCAGAGTGGTTTGACTTACAATTAGGATATTAGGTTGGCACATTAAATTGTTAGGAGCATATATAAGGTGCAGCTTTTATTTCTTTACAGTGACACTAACAATTAACACCGAAGTGTACACCAGCTAGACTAGATGGTAAAAAATGTATTTGAAAAATTCCTTACAAGTTCATGAGAATCGATAACAGACAGGTGATATTAACAGGACTTACCTTGAGAAATCAGGGAAAGATTGACTTTCATCATCCAGTTGCTTGGCTAGCTGCTCGCTCATGACATCAGTGAAGGAGCAGGGACACACCACCTTGGTTGTGGTGGCACCCCATGGACTCTGAAGGACCATTCATTCACATTATTAGCTAGGTAATGGCAAAACACAATACAGCATGATTTTTTCCCTTTGCGAACACATCTATGTACCACGTGCTTGATTAAAGCAATAACCAATTAGCTAGTTACTAAGCTAGTGAAACTAATTATAACCCAATATGTTTTATAACTAAACCAAACGTTTCAAACGGAACAAATAAGTTACCCCATTTGCGCGTTCTGGCATACGTTTGCATTTTTCCGTTAAGGAACGCCTGCTCTGTGAAGTGCGCGTGTGCAATAACTCAATTCGCCTTTCCTAAACAACGCAATTTTTGGGAAACTTTGGCAAAAGGTAAAGTCTACAACTTAATTCACTATGTTCGTAACATATTTACATTTGGGGTTACAGAACTGTATTGAGAAACATTTTTAATCGTTGTGAGAAAATTTGCAGAATGTCGGCCAAAATCCATCTCGTTCTATCTTCTCCAACTGCCGGCCACTGGGCTTCCTCTCACTACCCATATTTGGTAGGGAGTGGTAACGCCAAAAGGATGCTTCACATTTATACATCCGGCGAACCATCTGTGCTATAACCACCGATAGGACAATGTCCTTGCTTTTTCTGACCAATATGACTCATTTGTTTCCAATAGAAACGACAAGCTGTGGTCTATCTTGGTTTAGTTAAATCTTTGCTATTACGTTACCTGTCAGCCATACTGGATAAAAAAAGGCAGCCAGGGACATGCCCTGACTTGTCTAACTAGCCAACGTTTGAAGCATGTCAGCTAGTATCAAACTTGGCTGGTATTGGTTGATAAACGAATGAATTAAGCCAGTGTTAGTTAGATCAATTCACTTATAGCTGTATTTAAAACTAGATGATGTGATCAATTCACTTATAGCTGTATTTAAAACTAGATCATGTTATATGTCCTCTCCCAGACAAACTATTGAAAGGCTCTGTTCTTGCCACGACCAGGGCCATTTTACATGTCCAGAATGTCGGACTGACTACCTAATCTTAGCTAACCAACTCACCTTTGGTACTTCTGCAGTGATCGATATTTGATCCATGACAGTCAGATGTTGGGCTTGATGGTGAATAATGTTTGCGCAAGGACAGGTTTAAAAAGCAGAGCTACGTACAAAACTGTTGGCTACGACGATAGTCTCTTTCGTTAGCTTTCTGAATTAAAAACTTTAATGTCGATGTGTTAGCTTAAGTCAAATTACTACAGGATTTAAACGTTAATGTCACAAAATAACAAGACTTCAAGAGCTACAGCGAAAATTCTCTGACTGGCGTTCTTTTTCCTGAATAAGGAAATGACGTCACCCTCTCTTCTTCCATGACATAATGGCAGTCGGCAAACCAACCTTAAAGGTGAATGCCGCCACCCATTGTGCTGGAGTGTGCGGCCAATCACGGTTTACAACATTTCAAAATCCTCCTACCTGACACGGTACCTCGTATAAAATAAAATAAAAATAGCCCTACTACATTCTAATAGACCCTCCCCATCCCCCAAAACCCCTCCAAACCCTACCATCCTCCTCAGGGAATTTTAGAAAAATTAAAATTGTAAAACATTTCAAAAACTATACTAAATATAATCACGTCACCATATAATTTATGAAAACAAACAATTTTGCAAAGAAGGTTCTCACCCCCTTCCATAGACTTACACAGTAATTATGTCAACTTTCAGAGGACGTCCTCCAGCCTATCAGAGCTCTTGCAGGGCGTTCTCCTATAGAACTCCATTGTTATGGAATGGTCAGCCTATCCTACCTTAAAGTCTTTATTAAAGACTCATCTCTTCAGTAGGTCCTATGATTGAGTGTAGTCTGGCCCAGGGGTGTGAAGGTGAACGGAAAGGCACTGTAGCAACGAACCGTCCTTGCTGTTTCTGCCTGGCCGGTTCCCCTCTCTCCACCGGGATTCTATCCCTATTACGGGGGCTGAGTCACTGACTTAGTGGTGCTCTTCCATCCCGTCTCTAGGAGGGGTCACTTGAGTGGGTTGAGTCACTGACGTGATCTTCCTGTCCAGGATTGGTGCCCCCCTCGGGTATGGGCTGTGGGGGAGATCTTTGTGGGCTATACTCAGTCTTGTCTCAGGGTAGTAAGTTGGTGGTTGAAGATATCCCTCTAGTGGTGTGGGGGCTGTGCTTTGGCAAAGTGGGTGGAGTTATATCCTGCTTGGTTGGCCCTGTCCAGGGGTATCATCGGACGGGGCCACAATGTCTCCTGACCCCTCCTGTCTCAGCCTCCAGTATTTATGCTGCAATAGTTTGTGTCAGGGGGTTAGGGTCAGTCTGTTATGTCTGGAGTATTTCTCCTGTCTTATCCGGTGTCTAAGTATTCTCTCTCTCTCCCTCTCCCTCCCCTCCCGGAGGACCTGAGCCCTGGGAACATGCCTCAGGACTACCTGGCCCGATGACTCCTTGCTGTCCCCAGTCCATCCGGTCATGCTGCTGCTCCAGTTTCAACTGTTCTGCCTGTGGCTATGGAACCCTGACCTGTTCACCAGACGTGCTACATTGTCCCGGACCTGCTGTTTTTAACTCTCTCTCTCAACCGCACCTGCTGTCTCTAACTCTGAATGCTTGGCTATGAAAAGCCAACTGATATTTACTGCTGAGGTGCTGACCTGTTGCACCCTCTACAACCACTGTGATTATTATTATTATTTGACCCTGCTGGTCATCTATGAACGTTTGAACATCTTGTCCATGTACTGTTATAATCTCCACCCAGCAAAGCCAGAAGAGGACTGGCCACCCCTCAGAGCCTGGATCCTCTCTTCCTAGGTTCCTGCCTTTCTGGCGAGTATTTCCTAGCCACCCTGCTTCTACATCTGCATTGCTTGCTGCTTGGGGTTTTAGGCTGGGTTTCTATATAGCAATTTGTGGCATCAGCTGATGTAAAAAGGGCTTTATAAATACATTTTATTGATTGATTGCAGCATGAACTGACATGTTGTCCACCCAATCAAAGGATTGGATATTAATCTAGTACTGAAAGCATAATCTACAGCTAGCTAGCACTGCAGTGTATACAATGTGGTGAGTAGTTGACTCACAAAGAGAGAGAAAGACAATAGTTTAACAGTTTGAACAAATTAATTTCTTCCAAAATGAAGGAGAAGTAAGCAATTGTCTATTATTGTTTTTTACTTTCAGTTTCACTTACTTAGCATGCAAATGCAGCTAGCTAGTTTAGCCTACTCAAACAGAGGGATGCTATGTTAGCTAGCTGGCTATGACTCTCCAACACAACACTGGAACACTTCCAAGTCAAGGTAAGCTTTTGGTATTACTAATTTATTGCCCCCGGGGACTGCCGGTGTCACTGTTTACTGACTGTACACTGTAATGTTACTGCATGATTATAGGGGGTTTACTAATGTGTTAGTTCTATTAGCTATGCTGACTATGACATTACTTTAGCTAAAATGGTGACAACGATGTAGGCTGTGTGTTTGGCTTGCAAATGTTTTTTCGCCTGGTCACATGCAGCTGATGTCCAAAAGGGAAGGGAAGAGGTGAGAGGAGAGAGAGGAGAGAGAAGAGAGTACATAGATGCGATAAGGAATACAACGTGGCTGGTATGAAAGTGAACTGTGTTTATGGGTGATCAGGGGTGTATTCATTTAGCTGATTCTGTTGAAAAATGTTTCTAAAATGGAATCAAATGGAATAAATGGGGATAAACATACCTGAATTTGTCCAATAGAAACTCTCGTTTGCAACTGTTGGACTAATGATTAAACCCTATTTCAGCTAGTTACAGGCAACAGTGTGCAAGGCGGTATTGAATGTCACTGTCTGTCACCTTGAATTTTTTTCTTGGCCTGTGTGCACCTACAGTACCAGCCAATAGTTCGGACACACCTATTTATTCAAGGGTTTTTCTTAATTTTTTATATTTTCTAGATTGTAGAATAATAGTGAAGACATAAAAACTATGAAATAACACACAATGAGTCATGTAGTATATTAAACAAATCAAAATAGATTTTATATTTGAGATTCTTCAAAGTAGCCACCCTTTGCCTTGACAGCTTTGCACACTCTTTGCATTCTCTCAAACATTATCTTCCAGCAGTCATGAAAGAGTTCCCACATATGCTGAGCTGCTTTTCCTTCACTCTGTGGTCCAACTCATCCCAAACCAGCTCAATTGGGTTGAGGTTTGGTAATTGTTGAGGCCAGGTAATATGATGCAGCACTTCATTACTCTCCTTCTTGGTCAAATAGCTCTTACACAGCCTGGACATATGTTGGGTCATTGTCCTGTTGAAAAACAGATGATAGTCCCATTAAGCACAAACCAGATGGGATGGCATATCGCTGTAGAATACTGTTGTAGCCATGCTGGTTACGTGTGCCTTGAATTCAAAATAAGACAGTGTAAGACAAAATAAGACAGTGTCACCAGCAAAGAACCCCCACACCATCACACTTCCTCCTCCATGCTTCACGGTGGGACCCACACATGGAGATGATCCATTCACCTACTCTGCATCTCACAAAGACAAAAATCTCACATTTGGACTCATCAGACCAAAGGACAGATTTCATCCGGACTAATGTTCATTACCTGTGTTTCTTAGCCCAAGCAAGTCTCTTATTATTATTGATGTCCTTTAGTGGTTTCTTTGCAGCAATTCAACCATGAAGGCCTGATTCACACAGTCTCCTCTGAACAGTTGATGTTGAGATGTGTCTGTTACTTGAACTCTGTGAAGCATTTATTTGGGCTGCAATTTCTGAGGCTGGTAACTCTAATGAACGTATCCTCTGCAGCAGAGTTAACTCTGGGTCTTCCTTTCCTGTGGCAGTCCTCATGAGAGTCCGTTTCATCATAGTGCTTGATGGGTTTTGTGACTGCACTTGAAGAAACTTTAAAATGTTCTTGAAATTGTCTGCATTGACTGACCTTCATGTCTTAAAGTAATAATGGACTAATTTCTCTTTGCTTGTTTGAGCTGTTCTTGCCATAATATGGACTTGGTCTTTTACCAAATAGGGCTATCTTCTGTATACCACCCCTACCTTGTCACAACACAACTGATTGGCTCAAACGCATTAAGAAGGAAAGAAATTCCACATATTAACTTTTAACAAGGCACACCTGTTAATCGAAATGCATTCCAGGTGACTACTGCATGAAGCTGGTTGAGAGAATGCCAAGGGCGTGCAAAGCTGTCGTCAAGCCAAAGGGTGGCTACTTTTCCGAATCTCAAAAATAAAATATATTTTCATTTGTTTAACACTTTTTTGGTTACTACATCATTCCATATGTGTTGTTTCATATTTTTGATGTCTTCACTATTTTTCTTCAATGTAGAAAATAGTAAAAATAAAGAAACACCCTGGAATGAGTATGTGTGTCCAAACTTTTGATTGGTACTGTATATTTAGCTATAACAAGAAAAAACATGTATCTGCTATAACAATACAGTGACTTAAAAACAACCTTCAAATGGCTACATCTTAGCTAGCTAGCTAGTCAATTGATAGGCAAACTGTGGCTAACAGTAGTTTGTTTACTAGCATAAAAATGTTATGGTTTTCTTCTGGTGAAAGAGAGGAGGACCAAAATGCAGCGTGGTTATGGTTGACCATCTTTAATAAAGATGATAACGTGAACAATATACTTATACAAACCGTGGAAAAACCGAAACAGTCCTAACCGGTGCAAAACACAGAGACAGGAAACAATCACCCACAAAATACCCAAAGAATATGGCTGCCTAAATATGGTTCCCAATCAGAGACAACGATAACCACCTGCCTCTGATTGAGAACCACTCCAGGCAACCATAGACTTACCTAGAATACTTAACTAAACACAATCCCATAAACTACAAAACCCCTAGACAAAACAAACCACATAAATCACCCATGTCACACCCTGGCCTAACCAAAATAATAAAGAGAACACAGAATACTAAGACCAGGGTGTGACAAATGTGTACATAAATAGCTGTACAATGATGAAATATGACTAAAACGTTGCTAACTTTTTCAGGAAACATAAGGAAATAAATACTGTGCTCACAGTTTGTGTATTCACGCACATTGAAGGATATAACAGTTAGAATAATAATAATAGAGAACTGGAGATTCTCTGCACAGACACAGTTCGGGAGCTGAACTTGGGAGTTAGGCTAATTAACACTGCAAACTCAGGCTCACTGTGAAGTCATTTGTCACTCTTGAAGGGACAGGCTTTATTAAAGGTCAATTAAACCGAAATTAATATAGAACTGTTTATTCCAATCAACAAAAATTCTGTAATTAATGATGTTGTGTTGTACTGGAACAAACTATAATTTAATGGTAAAATAGAGGGTTACAAAGAAAACAACATTTTATGAAGTATTTGAATGGTTTCTCTATTCTATTCTCACCCCTTCAGTATTTCCTGTGTGTGTGTTTTATTTGCTAGACTTCTGTCTGCTGGGAGAGACCTACCCTGTAGAACACACATAATTATTTATTGCATGTGTGACTGTGTGTGTGTGTGTGGTCTTTAGCATGCACATATGTATGTGTGTTTCCATGTGTAAATACCTTGCTCCTTGTTACATTTCCATCTGTAGACTATTAGCAACACAGCCAGACTCACAGTCACCAGTGAGATACTTAAAACTGAGTTACCTGAAACTGAACACGAGAACACAAACCAGTTAGCGCAATCAAACAGAATGCACAAATGTGAATGAACCTTGATCGGTTTCAAAATAACTTTGACCATTCATAGAAAATATTTAGCATTGTAATACTCTCACATACAAACCTCTTTCCACAGTGAGCCTGACTTGAATCATCTTATCTAATCCCCATGATTCCACTCCACACAATTATGTCCCAGCATCCTCTAGGTTCAGGTTATCAATGGTCATAGTGAAGACTCTTCTCTCTGTGTTTTCATATAGCGCATATCTCCCTTTATAAGTTCATACTGGACTCTGGTTAGGGACCTTTAAGGTTTTAATGAGAATTTCAATTCCGTAATCTCCTTTAAGAGGTACTTTGGGAATGCCTCGGTGTCCTGTTCACAAGTACAGTTGATGTGAGTGTTTCCTCCCTCCAAACCTCTCCATGTGATGAACCCTGACTCCACTGAGACCCCAGCTACACAAGGAACACACAGAAACACATAAGGTCACAATCAGATTATCAGTAATGTAATTTTGTCTCCAAGGACATCCTCCAAACCATGGTGGTATGACAGAGGGACTTTCTTAATTAGCAGAAATTTTCTGCACTTTCAGGGTGTCACACTGAAACAAGCAGGGTCAGATGAATTTTTAAAATGAAATATATACCATATATATTATATATACAGTATATATTAAATATGTAATAAATATATATAGATTTTTTTTTACTGCAACGCCAACCACAGGAGCATTCAGGGGCCCGCTCCCAATGAATGTAGACTCTGCTGCTGCAGGCTGTTTTTAAGCATTCTTATATTGGTACGGTCAACTGCAAGGCTCAGGCTGCATAAGGCTTCCACTGCTACTCTATCAAACTGGACCAGAGCTGCTCATTTTGGACTCTATCCAACTCAATCTGTATTATTTATTTATTTAACAACCCCCCCCCTTTGTTGAACATGTCAGTTTGTGTTGATGTTTTTTTTTTAAATCAAACCCGTAAAAAATATATATTGACAAAAAAATACACAAAGAAAAAGAGAACTTACCTTTGACTACCTCCAGTCTGATTTCTGTATCGATGTCTGTCAAGGTTCTCCTCACTGTGCACCAGTATGCCCCAGCGTCTTCTAGGGTCAGGTTGGTGACATTTAAAGTGAAGCATCTTCTCTTTGTGTCACCATACAGAGAGAACCTGCCTTTCTCAGTGTGGAGAACACCACATTGAGTTTTAACTACAATATCAGAGTAGTTCGAGTAGTTATCGTACCCACGGCCATAGTGGCACCTGATCTCTGCCTCTCCTCCCTCGTATCCAGATGCAAAGATCCGACCCATAATAGACAAACTCCACACAGCAGCTGGAGAGAGACCACAAGTTCACATCAGACACAGAACTGCCCTTTAGTTACTAGCTGCTTCAGCACAAAGAACAATAAGTGAAAAGCAACATCAAATCTAACGTGTTTAGCAACTGACAGTGTCCATTCAGTGTGCTTCAAATAAGCTTTACTGTATGCTCTGTAGATATGATGATGAACTCACCAGAGAGGAGGCTAAGGAGCACACTTTGAAGACTTTTCATGATGAACTGCTGCCCTCAGTTAGCCTAAAATGACTTTAAGCTGCTGTCTCCTGTATCTCACCAGTTAGGGTTAAGGTACTCTTACTTCTTCTTAGTTAGAGTAGGTTTCAAGAAAGAAAATCCTATTTTGAAAAATGGCATGTTTGAAGTCTATTTGGAATTGACTTAATTTAAATGGAATTGACCCTAACTCATGATTAGATCTATATGGTCCCAAGTAGACTAACCTATCCTATATACTTTAATAAAGTATAGTATGCTTATTCTGGCATTGTACAATAGGCTATAATAAATTGCATTAGGCCTAGTGAAAAGGCAAAGATTATAGGCTTATTTGTCAAATGTGAAAAAAATCCACTGTGCTTGAACTGGACATGGGATGCGATGCGCGCGTCCTTCAGAAACCATATTCTAACCAACTGGGCGCAATTGCCGCGAACGGAACTGATGGAGACTACGTATATGTTTTATTGGAGACTTGAAAGACCAATTGGATGAGAATAGCCTATGGTTTACGTCGTGAGAATGGTGTGATACTTTGCGGCACACGGAATTGAGCACCGCGGGTGATTCCCCACCTCTGTGAGTCTCCATCACTATATGTTCTCAGTTTGTCTCGTATTCGTCCTCCAGGCAGAGTGCGTACAACCCTCATCGAAGCAGATACAGCCGCGCATGGCCGCCAATCTGTTCCGTTTATGGGGCACAGCATCTATTCAGGCAGCCTACACCGTAGAATACATTCAGACAACGCAGTCCTTTAAGGCTACAGGATTTCAAATATTTTTTTACTTGATAGCCTTTCAAGGAAATATTATATTTTTATTTATTTACGTTTTCCTTGCCAACTGGATAAAAATAGTCTATATATTATTTATTGAAACTCCTTTATGGCCAGTATTTATAAATATCAATGGAATGATACGTCTGCTGTGCAGTCCTGCGCTTCATCGGATACCTGGCTGGTTTTACAGGGCGTGGTGTTCATGTAAGTATTACATTTATCTCAATGTGGATTTATAACATTTGTATACACAAAGTGTTTATCAATATGTGGCAGGTTTTCTTTGGGGTATATGGCAGTTTGTCCTGATTCACATTGTGGTCGGTGCGGTACGTCATGTAACGCAATTAATCCGTGAACGGCTGATGGAATAGGACTTTATGTTATTGAGCAATGGCATAATATTTGGCATGTTATTCACTATTGTATCTCTGAATAGCAAGGGAGATGAGGTAATGTTGCATAAATAAATAAACAGGGAGAGGCCCTCGCAGCGTTTGACCCGTAATTGGTGAGCGTCACAGTCACAGAGAACCTGCTTGTACCAGCAGGCAATCTAATGTAATGGCATTCGATTGGCTAGGTCAGTCTTGCTAAATCAAATGTAAAATGTAAATAAATAGCAAATAACACCATTGTGATTTTATTACCGATTATGATTATCACTATTAAAACATAATTACATTAATAACATCTGTATACAGTGCATTCGGAAAGTATTCAGACCCCTTGACTTATTCCACATTTTGTTACTTTACAGCCTTATTCAAATATGGGTTAAATTTTTAAAAATCCTCAAATCTACACACAATACTCCATAATGAGAAAGTGAAAACAAATTTTTATAAATGTTTGCAAATGTATAAATAAATAAAAATAAAAAACAGAAATACTTTGTTACATAAGTATTCAGACCCTTTGCTATGAGACTCAAAATTGAGCTTAGGTGCATGTTGTTTCTACAACTTGATTGGTCATGATTTGGAAAGGCACATGTGTGTCTATATGAGGTCCCACAGTTGACAACACCTGTCAGATCAAAAACCAAGCCATGAGATCGAAGGAATTGTACGTAGAGCTCTGAGACAGGATTGTGTCGAGGCACAGATCTGGGGAAGGGCACCAAAACATTCCTGCAGCATTGAAGCTCCCTAGGAACACAGTGGCCTCCATCATTCTTAAATGGAAGAAGTTTGGAACCACCGAGACTCTTCCTAGAGCTGGCTATGGAGATGGGAGAACCTTCCAGAAGGACAACCATCTCTGCAGCACTCCACCAATCAGGCTTTTATGGTAGAATGGCCAGACGGAAGCTACTCCTCAGTAAAAGGCACATGACAGCCCACTTGGAATTTGCCAAAAGGCAATCGCCTAAATTAGACAATGAGAAACAAGATTCTCTGGTCTGATGAAACCAGTACTGAGTACTGAGGTATCCTTGATGAAAACCTGCTCCAAAGCGCTCAGGACCTCAGTTTGGGGTCAAAGGTTCACCTTCCAACAGGACAATGACTCTAAGCACACAGCCAAGACAACGCAGGAGTGGCCTCGGCACAAGTCTCTTAATGTCCTTGAGTGGCCCAGCCAGAGCCCAGACTTGAACGCGATCGAACATCTCTGGAGAGACCTGAAAATAGCTGTGATGCAACGCTCCCCTTCCAACCTAACAGAGCTCGAGAGGATCTGCAGAAAACAACTGGAGAAACTCCCCAAATGCAGGTGTGCCAAGCTTGTAGCGTCATACCCAAGGAGACTCGAGGCTGTAATTGCTGCCAAAGGTACTTCAACAAAGTCCTGATTATAGGGTCTGAATACTTACGTAAATGTGATATTTCAGTTTCTTCTCCTTATTATTATTTTTTAAACATTTCTAAACATGTTTTTGATTTGTCATTATTGGGTATTGTGTGTAGATTAATGAGGAAAACAAACAATTTAATATATTTTAGAATAAGGCTGTAACGTAACAAAATGTGCAAAAAGTGAAGGTGTCTGAATACTTTCCGAATGCACTGTATTTTCATAATATTTGGGTTTTTCACAGTGTAAAATCCATAGCTGGTAGGCTTATTGTTGGTAGGGAAAATGCACTGCCTGTTATATTTGAACTCTGACCTGAAAACCATGCACAAGAAAATGTAGCCCATGGGTTTGTCCATGATGTCAGCAATACCCGCCTTCTCAACTTGAACAGTGTATGCTGTTGAAATCGTCAGCCCTTATGCATTTCCCAAACCAGGGCCCTGTTCGACCACTTTAAAAATGTAACCTTTCTTTGTCCTTTCCTTGGAACATTTACTGATCTGACCTGATTGGATCTGTGATAGATATGAAGTGGAACAAATATTTTCTCCTATCCAGTTCGACATATAACGAAAAAGACATTACAGACAAAATACTTTACAATTTACATACATGTAAAAACATGTAAAAACATTAACATGTAATGTGTGTGCATCTATCAGTTACACATACAGTACATGTCAGTACATACACACAACAAGTAGGCCTACTCTAAAGAAGAGAAGAAGGAAGGATGAATGTTTTTAGTCTACTGGTGGACCAGTTACTCTAAATCTTCCATATCTTTTCTTCATAGGCTAAACACTACAGGTGACACAGCTCAGGAGGCGGTGTACTGGAGAGACGCGTGTGCCGGTGAGACACCACCAAAAATGTACAGAACAGAAATCAAGACTGTTTACTAAGGAGATCTCTACAATAATATTTAGCCAAAACCCAGATATAGAGAGAGTGTGAACTTGACTAAAGCCAAAAAAACATGACTCACTTGCAAGCGGGCCTGAGCTCCGAGACCACAGAGAAAGCTCGTCAGGAGCTCAACGAGAACCCTGACACCCTCCATGCGGACATCCAGCAGGTGCGCGACATGATCGTGACACGGCCCGACATCGGCTTCCTGCGCACGGACGACGACTTCATCCTGAGGTTTCTGCGGGCGCGTAAGTTCAACCAGGCAGAGACCTTCCGTCTCCTGGCACAGTATTTTCAATTCCGCCAGCAGAACCTGGACATGTTCCAGAGCTTCAAGGTGGACGACCCGGGGATCAAGAGGGCTCTGATGGACGGCTTCCCAGGTGTCCTGGAGACTCCGGATCAGCATGGCCGGAAGATACTCATCCTATTTGCTTCCAACTGGGACCAGGGAAGGTGAGTGCATAGATATTTTAGAAGGCACATTTGTCTCACTGAAGTGGCTTCTTTGATGTAATTGTTCCATGAATCAAGTAAACAATTGTACTGTAGCTACTGATCCATACTGATTTGATAGAATACTTTAAAAAATCATAATTTGGAACTAAACAGCAAAACAATAACCACTCTCTTGACCAAAGACTTTACTCCGGCCCTTTTCTGGCCCACTCAATGGTCAGACCCAGCAGACCCGGGACAGAAATAATTTAATTATTGTAATAGTCTTGATACAGAACAGTGCTGGATTGTTCTGCATTTTATCCCAATCTGATGTATCTTTCTCTCTCTGTGAAGGAGCTCTTTCACAGACATCCTCCGAGCCATCCTCCTCTCCCTGGAGGTTCTCATAGAGAACCAAGAACTCCAGATCAACGGCTTCATCTTGATCATCGACTGGAGTAACTTCTCCTTCAAGCAGGCATCCAAGCTCACGCCCAACATTCTCAAACTGGCAATCGAAGGCCTGCAGGTAGGCGTGACAAGGGTTGTGTTCAGTATACATTAAACAGAACAAAACGGTCTGAAACAGAGTCAGGCGCTACAGTATCTGAACATGTCCAATAAGAAACGCTACATTTCATGTTGCTATGATGTGCCCTAATGATCACCACCCAGCACTGACTGGGTTGAATCGACCCAAAGCAGATAAATGTAGTTAAGTAATCAGCATTAAGGTGAATTAGATCATGGTTGCATTGGACAGTTGGATTGGACTCTCTTACCTCTATAATTGGTTAGCTGTAGAGAGAAAATGTGGAAAGTGATGGGTATCATCAGCACCTATTGTCCTGATCATATAAGTGCCTGTTCTGAATGTTGAAATGAAGATGGATTTTATGGTTTAATGTGTCTCTATGCTCTGGTCTGAATATTCAATCCAAGTCTATTCCACTGGATTTTTGGACAATTGCAATTTGACACATGCAATATGTGGAGCCATCACACCACCTATGGCCAATTCTACAGTTAACGTTTTTATTGCATCATTTCAGGGCCCTTCTTTATCAGTTCTAACGACAGAGATAGATAGACAGTATTCTGCCTTGCAGTGCAGCGTATATGACTAAAAGTAAATAAAGATTACTCGACAATATGACGATAGTAGGCCTACATAAAGATGGGATGCCCTGTTGCTAAGTAACAAGGTAAAGCACAGTGGTTAGTGTATGCCCTGATCTCAAACGCTATGCTACTCAGAAACTGAGTGATGTGGACACATTATATGGGCCGATCAACAAGCAGACAGTGGAGATATCAGGGAATATGCTTTTTTGTCTGAATTTCATTACAAAATTGTCTTGTGTAATAGAAACACCAAATGCTTATGGCTTATGAGGGAATTATTTAGCAATGGCAATAAGTCAGAAACTGTACAATCAACTGGGTAGTAGTTTACGTCTTTGCATAAAACTATACTGAACAAAAGTATAAATAACATGCAACAATTTCTAAGATTTCACTGAGTTACTGTTCATATAAGGAAATCAGCCAATTAAAATAAGTTCATTAGTCCCTAATCTATGGATTTCACATGACTGGGAATACAGACAATGGGCCTCAGGATCTCATCGCGGTATCTCTGCGTATTCAAATTAACATCGATAAAATACAATTGTGTTCGTTGTCCATAGCTTATGCCTGCCCATACCATAACCCCATTGCCACCATGGGGAACTCTGTTAACAACGTTGACATCAGCGAACAGCTCACCAACACGACTGTACTGATCACGATGGGAGACAGAGAACTGGTTTCAAGCACAGGGCGGAGGTGTTTATTTGTAAAGGACCACAGGAGGAGGCAGGTAGCTGGGTCCAGGGGCAGGCAGAAGGTCATACACAGGAGGAGGCAGGTAGCTGGGTCCAGGGGCAGGCAGAAGGTCATACACAGGGGTCCAAAAAGGCAACAGTACAGGCAGGGAAAAGACAAGTAACGTAGTCTGGGAGATCAGGCAATAGGTTGATAACAGGAAATCCAATAGGCTAAAGTACAGGCAGGGAATAGGCAAAAGCCGTCGTTAGTGAGGCAGACAAAAACTATCATACACGTGAGGTTCATTTACGGGGAAAAACAGAGCTCCGAATGGAAGTGTGTCACAAAACAAACAATACCTCACAATGACGGGGTGCAAAGAACTGAACTAAATAGTGTGTGATACTGACATACAGGTGTGTGAACAGGTGATCAGAATTCAGGTGATTGGGATCTGGAGAGTGAGATACGTTCAGGGGATCTATGTGTTTGAGAGTGTGAGCTGGAAAGTGGGCTGGAAAGTGAGCTGCGTTCAGGGGATCTACGTTTTTGAGAGTGTAAGTTGGAAGCAGACATTACAACTACACAATACACGCTACGCTGTCTGTCATCTGCCCGGTACAGTTGAAACCGGGAATTATCCGTGAAGAGCACACCTCTCCAGCATGCCAGTGGCCATCAAAGGTGAGCATTTGCCCACTGAAGTCAGTGACGACGCCGTACTGCAGTCAGGTCAAGACCCTGGTGAGTAAGAAAAGCACGCAGATGAGCTTCCCTGACACTGTTTCTGACAGTTTGTTCAGAAATGTTTCTGTTGTGTAAACCCACAATTTCATCAGCTGTCCGGATGTCTGGTCTCAGACAATCTTGCAGGTGAAGAAACTGGATGTGGAGGACCTGGGCTGGCGTAGTTACACATGGTCTGCGGTTGTTAGGCCAGTTGGACATACTGCCAAATTCTCTAAAACAACGTTGAAGCAGCTTAAATCAAATTAAATCAAATTTTATTGGTCACATACACATGGTTAGCAGATGTTATTGCGAGTACAGCGAAATGCTTGTGCTTCTAGTTCCGACGGTGCAGTACTATCTAACAGTAATCTAACAATTCCACAACAACTACCTAATACACACAAATGTAAGCAAAGGGATGGAATAATAATATATACAAATACATGGATGAGCGATGACCGAGCGGCATAGGCAAGACGCAATAGATGGTATAGAATACAGTATATACACGGGATAAGTAATGCAAGATATGTAAACATATGTAAACATTATTCAAGTGGCATTATTCAAGTGGCCAATGATTTCAAGTCTATATGAGGGCAGCAGCCTCTCTGTGTTAGTGATGACTGTTTAATAACAGTATGATGGCCTTGAAATAGAAGATGTTTTTCAGTGTCTCGGTCCCAGCTTTGATGCACCTGCACTGACCCGCCTTCTGGATGGTATCGGGGTGAACAGGCAATGGCTTGGCTGGTTGTTGTCCTTGATGATCTTTTTGGCCTTCCTGTCCTGTAGGTGTCCTGGAGGGCAGGTACTTTGCACCCGGTGATGCATTGTGCAGACCGCACCACCCTCTGGAGAGCCTTGCGGTTGTGGGTGGTGCAATTGCCGTACCAGGCGATGATACAGCCCGACAGGATGTTCTCAATTGTACATCTGTAAAAGTTTGTGAGGGTTTTAGGTGACGAGGCAAGTTTCTTCAGCCTCCTGAGGTTGAAGAGGCAAAGTTGCACCTTCTTCACCACACCATCTGTGTGGGTGGACCATTTCAGTTTGTCCAAGATGTGTACACCAAGGAACTTAACACTTCTCCACTGCTGTCCCGTCGATGTGGATGGGGGGGGATGCTCCCTCTGCTTTTTCCTGAAGTCCACAATCATCAACTTTGTTTTGTTGATGTTGAGTGAGAGGTTGTTTTCCTGAAACCACACTCCGAGTGCCCTCACCTCCTCCCTGTAGGCTGTCTCATCGTTGTTGGTAATCAAGCTTAACATTGAGCTTGGAGGGTACTATGGTGTTGAATGCTGAGCTGTAGTCAATGAACAGCATTCTTTCATAGGTATTCCTCTTGTCCAGATGGGATAGAGCAGTGTGCAGTGTGATGGCGGTTGCATCACCTGTGAACCTACTGGGGCGGTATGCAAATTGAAGTGGGTTTAGGGTGGCAGGTAAGGTGGAGGTGATATGATCCTTGACTAGTCTCTCAAAGCACTTCATGATGACAGAAGTGAGTTCTACGGGGCGATAGTCATTTAGTTGAGTTACCTTTGCCTTCTCGGGTACAGGAGCAATGGGACAGCAGACTGGGATAGGGAGAGATTGAATATGTCCGTAAACACAACAGCTAACTGGTCTGCGCATGCTCTGATGATTCAGATAGGGATGCCGTCTGGGCCGGCAACCTTGTGAGGGTTAACGCTTTCTGGATAGGGTAGATTTTAATCGTCACAATGGGTACAACATCTCCAATGCACTTCCTTATAAACTCACTCACCGAATCAGTGTATAAATTGATATTATTCTCTGAGGCTGCCCGGAACATTTCCCAGTCCACGTGATTCCGATCGGTCAGACCACCGTTGAATAGTTCTCGTCACAGGTACATCCTGTTTGAGTTTCTGCCTATAGGACGGGAGGATCAAAATGGAGTCGTGGTCAGTTTTGCCAAAGGTAGGTAGAGAAATTAATTTAAATTCTCTGCCATCAGCTCTGATGGACATTCCTGCAGTCAGCATGCTAATTGCATGCTCCCTAACAGGGATGTTTGGGCTCCCTGACCTTAGAGATCCTTTTAATTCTCTCTTTGGTTAGGGCAGGGTGTGACTAGGGTGGGCAATCTATGTTTTCTATTTCTTTGTTGGCCTGGTATGGTTCCCAATCAGAGGCAGCTGTCTATCGTTGTCTCTGATTGGGGATCATATTTAGGCAGCCTTTTCCCACCTGGTGTTTGTGGGATCTTGTATATGTGTAGCTGCCTGTGAGCAGCCCAGAACGTCACGTTTAGTATTCTTCTGTTGTGGTGAGTTTCATGTTTATTAAACATGTGGAACTCTAAGTATGCTGCGCCTTGGTCCATTCATTCAGACGATCGTGATAGATGTAACCACATTTCTGCACAAAATTTGAGAGAATTAAGCTTTTTCTGCATGTGGAAAATGTATGGGATCTTTTCTTTCAGCTCATGAAACATGGGACCAACATTTTGCATTTCTATTTTTGTTCAGTGCATATAAACTCAGCAAAAAAAGACATGTTCTTTTTTCAGGACCCTGTCTTTCAAAGATAATTCCTAAAAATCCAAATAACTTCACAGATCTTCATTGTAAAGGGTTTAAACACTTTCCCATGCTTGTTCAATGAACCATAAACACATTAATGAACATGCACCTGTGGAATGGTCGGTAAGACACTAACAGCTGTCACGATCGTTATAAGGACCAAGATGCAGCGTGGTATGTTTCCATCCTTTATTTTGGAATAGAAATCTTTAAAGAACAAAACGAACAAACGAAAGGTGAAGCTACTATAATGCTCACAGCCAACTACAGAGCCTGACTCAATAGGGGAGGGTCTGGGTGGGCATCTACCGTCAAGGGCGGCTCCGGTGCGGGGCGAAGTACCCACTCCGCTCGCAGATACGTCATGCTCCATGGCGGCTCTGGTGCGGGGATCATCGCCGGAAGCTCCGGACTGTGGATCCTTGCCGGATGAACCGGACCGTGGCTTTTCGCCGGAGGAACCGGACCGTGGGTCATCGCCAGAGGCTTCAGACCGTGGATCGTCGCCGGAGGAACCGGACCGTAGATCGTCGCCGGAGGCTCCGGACTGGGAAACCTCACAGGAGGCTCTGGACTGGGAACCCCTGCTGAAGGCTCTGGACTGCAGACTGTCACTGGAGGCTCCGGACTGCGGACCGTCTCAGGAGGTTCCCGACAGCGGACCGTCTCAGGACCCTCCACAGTCTAGAGCTTCCGGCGACAGTTCCCAGTCCAGAGCTTCCGGCTCCGGACCACGGACCGTCATTGGAGGGTCCGGACTGGGGACCATCGCCGGAAGCTCTGGACTGGGAACCGTCGCCGGAAGCTCTGGACTGGGAACTGTCACCGGAAGCTCTGGACTGGGAACTGTCGCCGGAAGCTCTAGACTGTGCAGGGTCACTGGAGGCCTGATGCAGTGTGTAGAGCCGGCTCAGGATATCCTGGACCGAGGAGGCGCACTGGATACCAGGAGCGCTAAGCCGGCACAACCCGCCCTGGCTAGATGCTCATTTTCGCACGGCAAGTGCGGGGAGCTGGCACCGAGCTGTGAATGAACACTGGAGACACAGTGCGTATCACCGCATAACATGGTGCCTGAACGGTCACACGCTCCTTAAAGCGAGTGGGGGGAATTGGCTCTGGTCTGAAACCTGGCTCCGCCAACTACCCCGTGTGCCCCCGCCCAAAAATGTTTGGGGCTGCCTCTCGTGCTTGCGTCGGGGTTGCAAACCCCGGAGTCATTGTTGATGCTCCCTTGCTGCTCCCGTCTGCTCCCATGGAAGGCGATCCTTTCCGGCCATGATTTCTTACCACGTGCAGGATCCTTTACCGTCCAAAATATCCTCCCATGTCCATGATGTCTGCTCCTCCTGGCCACGCTGCTTGGTCTGTTTGTGGTGGGATCTTCTGTCACGATCGTTATAAGGAGTGGACCAAGATGCAGCGCGGTATGTTTCCATCCTTTATTTTGGAATAGAAAACTTTAAAAACAAAACGAACAAACAAAACGTGAAGCTACTATAATGCTCACAGGCAACTATACATAGACAAGATCCCACAAAGCACAATGGTGAAATGGCTGCCTAAATATGATCCCCAATCAGAGACAACGATAAACAGCTGTCTCTGATTGGGAACCATACCAGGCCAACATAAATCACTAATCACCTAGATGACCCACCCTAGTCACTATCACGCCCCAACCAACATAGAAAATAAACAGCTCTCTATGGTCAGGCCTCATGTGGTACCCTTCCTGCAGGCTCATCCTGACATGACCCTCCAGCATGACAATGCAGCCAGCCGTACTGCTCGTTCTGTGCGTGATTTCCTGCAAGACAGGAATGTCAGTGTTCTGTCATGGCCAGTGAAGAGCCCGGATCTCAATCTCATTGAGCACGTCTGGGACCTGTTGGATCGGAGGGGGAGGGCTAGGGCCATTCCCTCCAGAAATGTCCGGGAACTTGCAGGTGCCTTGGTAGAAGAGTGGGGTAACATCTCGTATGCAAGAACTGGCAAATCTGGTGCATTCCATGAGGAGGAGATGCACTGCAGTACTTAATGCAGCTGGTGGCCACACCAGATACTGACGGTTACTTTTGATTTTGAACCCCCTTTGTTCAGCGACACATTATTCCATTTCTGTTAGTCACATGTCTGTGGAACTTGTTCAGTTTATCTCTCAGTTGTTGAATCTTATGTTCACACAAATATTTACACATGTTAAGTGTGCTGAAAATAAACGCAGTTGCTGAGTTTGTTTAAAAAATAGCACTTTCACAAAAGGAAATCTTGCGAGACTCATAATCTGCTGAATGATTCAGCTTTTGTCTTAATAACTGACCCATAAGCCTTGTATTTACATGGTTTTGTCATGGGGATTGCATTGTTGATGCTACACCGCAATCGTTAAAGGTGTCGATTACAAGGGTGGAAGGGGCATCGCCCAGCAATGCATTGTAGCAGTATTGCACACTGTAGATGGCTAGCAGAGTTCTAAACAGCAACGGAAATCCTCCTAATAAGTATCTTGGAAGCTCTGTCATGATCTTGCGCTGCTCCCCTTGGTCCCTATTGCTGCAGGGTACTGTACTGTTCTGGCCAAAAACCTCTTCAACAAAATAATGAATGCCATTTAATTGAGCTATTAGGATATAGAAGGACAGAGGAACTGGCTTAGCCTACCATTTTATCATATTATTTTCTATTAAGATTTTAACTTTTTTTAAATTATTACGCAATGGTATTTCAAGTCTCTATTGTAACTAAAATAATAGAGTTCAAAGCAAGCAGAGTTAATGAAACAACCTAATAAAATCATACTTTACTTGAGTATAACTCAACCTATATTCCCCTCCCTACTTCACTACAGGACAGCTTCCCTGCTCGCTTCGGTGGGATCCATTTTGTGAACCAGCCCTGGTATATCCACGCCATGTACACCATCATCAAGCCTTTCCTCAAGGACAAGACTAGGAAAAGGGTAATTGCCTTTTTCACTACTTCAGTTACATTCTCTGTGCCCTACCCTTTTCTCTCCACCCCTTTGTAACTGTTGCATTATATTGAGTGGTTAAGCTCAGGACTGGTAGTAGTGGAACACTACTGAGCTGACAAAGCCAGATAGAGAGATGTCATTAAATATCTTTGCTAGTTGAATAAAATGTAAGTTTACACAAAGGGGATATATCATTTAGTCAGCACTTATAGAGCTAAGATGTAGTAGGAGTATTTGAGATTCACATATTTTGGGGTAGTTTCAATTTAAACTTTTCCTCAGGATAGTGCAGGTTAGATTAATGGAAAAACGTAAAGATATTTTGTAATACAGCTTCTAGCGTCAAATGTTTGGAGGGGTGTCTGATGACACTAGTTAAAAATAAGAAGGGTAAGTAAAGAAATCAACAATTTGAGATAGTTATGAAATGTATTGGCCAGGGCTCCCTTGAATAAATTTGAACACCAGATAAATAAATACATTAAATAAACAAATGTGAATACAAATTTAAATAAATCAGATTTTTAAAAATTCTTCCCAACAGATTTTCCTCCACGGGAACAACCTCAACAGTTTACACCAGCTTATCCTACCCGATTGTCTGCCGTCTGAGTTTGGTGGCACGCTGCCGCCCTATGACATGGGCATCTGGGCACGGACCCTCTTAGGGCCCAACTACAACGACGAGACGGAGTACACACTCACCTACGACGCCCTCCATGTCAAAGGGAGCTATGGTGGCGGAGATAAGGAATGTGCCAACAAACTTCTGAAAAGGTGAGCTACAGAAAAGGTTGCAAAATTCCAGGAATTTTTCAGCTGGAAAATATCCATCGGAATATATGGGATTTGGGGGGGGATATAAAAGATTTGGGTAATATTCCCCTTTTTGCAACACTAGCTATAGTATAGTAATGCAAGAAGTTAACAAAAAGCGAAACAGAAAGTTAGAGAACACAAACGGATCAATCCAGTGTCTCGCTGACATCCTTCTTCATTAGTATCGACCGATTGTTTGAAGTCTGCCAGAGCAATTACGCAGTCTACAGACTTTCAGATAATGACCTCTATGGGGCTGACCACTGACCAGTGGCTCGTGTGAATCCTCAGAAATACCCATTTAAGTCTGAGGTGATGATTAGGCCTGAGTCTTGCCCACTACTGTCCACCAAACAGCTCACTCAGTCAGAGACCCACTGCAGTTTGACATTCACCCCCAGGTAAAAGAAGACTTTCCTTTTAGGTTCAGAGCTTTTCGAAACTGTACCCTTTTACAAGTTAAAGGTGTATCTATAAGGCACTGAACATGAAAACAGTATACAGTATTGTATATGGATTCTCTGTCCTCAAGCAAAGGGGAATGTCAGAGAGAGAGGGAGAGAGAGAGTAGTCATTAAAATAGACAAACCTCCTCCACGGTAGCAGGCCGCATGCACGACTCTCTTCCTCTGCAATCAACAGAAAGTCATGTAGGATCAGGTCTCAGGAGAGCAGGCTTCTCGGAATTGATATAATTAAAAAAGCACTTAAGAGACACTCTCATTGACCCCGGCCAGTGTCTGCTCCAATCCCAGGGATCCCCAGTCTCATTTGCTTGCCACGCTCCCCCTAATTAGGAGCCTAACTCAGGGGACAGCATCTGGAGGGAACGGGCCTGGATCGGGGATTGGTGCAGAGAGCATGAACCTCCCTCTCATAATGGATAGGATAGATGAGGACTCCATCTATGTGGCCAAGCTTTAAAGTCAAAATTGACTGTATTGTGAAAGTGTATGAATACAGAAAGTATCTTTGATGTCTTAGTTAAAGGTTAGAGGTAGGCACATGGTCAGGAGTATGGTTGAGTTTTGGGTTAATTTTCAAATCAGATTTTTTGTTGTTGATATCTTGTCCTACTGGTGATAGTGACAACCATCGATAAGGGATACTGGGAACGCCTGTGTGTTATTGGTCATCTGAGATCGTCCTCAGAGCATCCAGTGAAGAAATACCAGCCATGATTGTTGACATGTCATGAACCTACTGATGGCCATGATTGGATGGCTAAGGAAGATTGACAATTGGGTCGATTGTGGGTTTGTTGAATATTGTTAGTGTTTAGTGTTGTATCAGATCAAGGAGGTTGCGTTAGCCTTTGATTGCTGCTGTTTCACTTCAGTGTGGAGTAGGGCTGGGCGGCAAACCGTACTTTACTAAACTCAGCAAAAAAATAAACATCCCTTTTTCAGGACCCTGTCTTTCAAAGATAATTAATAAAAATCCAAATAACTTCACAGATCTTCATTATAAAGAGTTTTAGCTCTGTTTCCCATGCTTGTTCAATGAATCATAAACAATTAGTGAACATGCACCTGTGGAACGGTCGGTAAGACACTAACAGCTTACAGACGGTAGGCAATTAAGGTCACAGTTATGAAAACTTAGGACACTACAGAAGCCTTTCTACTGACTCTGAAAAACACCAAAAGAAACATGCCCAGGGTCCCTGCTCATCTGCGTGAACGTGCCTTAGGCATGCTGCAAGGAGGCATGAGAAGTGCAGATGTGGTCAGGACAATAAATTGCAATGTCTGTACAGTGAGACACCTAAGACAGAGCTACAGGGAGACAGGACGGACAGCTGATTGTCCTCGCAGTGGCAGACCACGTGTAACAACATCTGCCCAGGATCAGTACATCCGAACATCACACCTGCGGGACAGGTACAGGATGGCAACAACAACTGCCCGAGTTACACCAGTTACTTTTGATTTTGATGCCCCCTTTGTTCAGGGACACATTATTCCATTTCTGTTAGTCACGTCTGTGGAATTTGTTCAATTTATGTCTCAGTTGTTGAATCTTGTTATGTTCAAACAAATATTTACACATGTTAAGTTTGCTGAAAATAAATGCAGTTGACAGTGAGAGGACGTTTCTTTTTTTGCTGAGTTTATATACCGGTATTGATGCACGGACTGATTTGGGTTTTTACTTGAACTTCTATTACGGTATTTGAATGTTTGGTTTGTTAAATGTGATACACCGTGTGTAACGTCCATTTGCATAGTGTGAGCGGACCAAGTAATTGGGCGTCACTCTAAAGCGGGAAGGTGGAATAAACGAGTCAGGAGTAGGTTTTCTTGATTGAACACAGTTCTCTATTGAGGGCATTTGGTCAACACAAACACTCCAACATAATCAATGAAAATCTTCTAAGGAAAAACATACATCTTCTCCAGATGAAACAGGAACACAATAGGATTATCTTTAAACTACAAAAAAAAGTCACGGGATTGTCACCGTTTTAGTGGTTCTTCCTGGATAGCTCCTCTCTCTCGGTGGCCATCTTCCAGAGATAGTTTTCCCCCCTCCTTGCTGGTTCCATTCTCTCTCTTATAGGGGAAGGAGAGTATGTCATTAGTACCGTCAGCTGTGCTTAATTGCCTCTGGTTACCTTGTCTCCTATGCCTTGTTGGGCTACTATCCATGAGCCCAGCCTGCCCTCTGGTGGTCCTTCCACATACCTTCCCCCCCAGGACCGAACCGGAGGGTCGGGCGCCAGACGCACCGTCTTGGTTGCGTCGGGACAGCGCGTCTGCATTCCCGTTCCTCGATCCGGCCCTGTGGATGACATGGAAAGAGAATGGTTGTAAAGACAAAAACCATCTGGCTATTCTGTTGTTATTGTTTCTCTTACCAGCCATCCACGTGATTGGCGCATGGTCAGTAACTAATGCAAACCTCCGACCCAGTAGGTAGTACCGGAGATAATCGAGGTCCCACTTGATGGCCAAGGCCTCTTTCTCTACGGTTGCATACCTCTGTTCCCGATCGCTGAGCTTCCTACTAATGAAGAGAATCGGCTTCTCTGCTTCACCTTTACCCTGAGCTAGTACGGCCCCGAGCCCTGTATCCGAGGCGTCGACCTGCACAATGAACTCGTGAGAAGTCCGGAGCCTGTAGAACGGGATCAGAACACAGGCCATCTTTTAGCAATTGAAAGGCCTCTTCCGTCTAGTCTTTCCACTCTACCTGGTTTGGCAGATTTTTCCTGATGAGGTTTGTGAGGGGGTTGGCAATGGTTGCATATCCCGGGATAAAACGGCGATAATATCCTCCGGGGGTCCGGGGTCGAGGCCAGTCACGAATTGCCCTGGTCTTCTCTGCCTGTGGGCGTATTTTCCCATTCCCCACGGTGTACCCCAGGTATTCCGCTTCGGACAGGCCCAGGCAGCATTTATTTGGATTGGCTGTCAACCCTGTGGCTTCCAAACTCACGAGCACCGCCCGTAATCACAGGAGGTGACTATCCCAGTCCTCGCTGTGGATGACCACATCGTCTATGTACGCCGCTGCATACTCTTGATGGGGCCGTAGAATGGCATCCATGAGGCGTTGGAAAGTTGCAGCGGCACCGTGCAGTCCGAAGGGGATCCTCACATACTGGAAAAGCCCCTCTGGGGTGGCGAAGGCAGTCTTTGGGCGATCCTCCGGAGCCACCGGCACTTGCCAATATCCCTTTGTCAAATCCAGGGTAGTGATGAACTTGGCCTTTCCTAAGCGCTCCAAGAGTTCATCCACGCGGGGCATGGGATACGCATCGAATGTAGAGATGGCATTCACGCCCCTAAAGTCGTTGCAGAGTCTCATACTACCATCGGATTTGGGGACCAGGACTATGGGACTGGACCACTCACTCGTCGAGGCCTCGATCACGCCCATCCTCAACATCTCCCTCACCTCTTTCTTAGCGATGACTCGGCGAGCCTCAGGAATCCTGTAAGGGCGGATATGCACCTTCTTGCCGGGTTCAGTGTGGATATGGTGGAACAGGACATCTGTTTGTCCTGGGAATGGAGAGAATATTCGACCGAAGTTCATAATCAGCTTGTCTAGCTGTCTTGACTGCTCCGGTAGGAGAGTTTGGCCACGGCGCACCTGTGGTAGAGCCTCCTCTTTTCCTTTGTCCTCCAGGGCCATCAAAGCCACCTCCTCCTCTCGTCCATGGTACGTCTTCAGCAGGTTTATGTGATAGTGTTGGACCTTCTTCCTCCTCTCAGGTTGCTTGATGAGGTAATTGACCGGTGAGACCCTTTTCATTACCTCGTAGGGCCCCCTCCACTGCGCCAGCAAGCAATGTTCGGCCGTGGGCACAAGCACCATCACTTTCTCTCCCACGGTGAACTCACGGGGGTCGCAGACTTATCATAGGCCCGGCCTTGGGTCCTTTGGGCCTTCTCCATATGCTCCTTGACTATGGGCCACACTGCTGACAGGCGGTCTCTCATCAGGATAACGTGTTCTATTGTGGATCGAGAGGGGCATGGTTGGGTCTCCCAGGTCTCCTTGGCTAAGTCGAGGATTCCTCGACAGGGTCTGCCATAGAGCAATTCAAACGGAGAGAATCCAGTGGATGCCTGGGGTACTTCTCGCAGGGCAAACATTAAGTGTGGGAGAAGCATGTCCCAGTTTTTCCCATCTCGGGACACCACTCTTCTCAACATGCTTTTAATCGTTTTGTTCAAGCGTTCACACAACCCGTCTGTTTGAGGGTGGAATATGCTTGTACGTATCTGTTGAACCTGATATAACCGACACAAGTCCTTCATCAACCGGGACATGAACGGGGTTCCTTGATCGGTTAAGATAGTCTTGGGGAGGCCCACACGAGAGAACATCAGGAATAACTCCTTGGCAATTCCCTTTGACGACATGTTACGCAGGGGTATGGCCTCCGGGAACTTGGTAGCGTAATCTATAACCACTAGGATGTACTCGTGTCCTCTGGCGGATTTTGGGAGGGGTCCTACGAGGTCCATAGCTATGCGTTCAAAGGGAGTCTCTATGATGGGGAGAGGAATCAAAGGGTTACGTAGGTGTGGCCGTGGGGCTGTACGTTGACATTGATCACACGTCCTACAATACCTGGCCACATCCCGGGTGACCCGGGGCCAATAGAATCTCTGCATGATTCTGTCAATAGTCTTGTCTCGTGCCAGGTGTCCTCCTAGGACGTGGGAATGGGATAACTGTAGAACTGTATCCCTGTATGGCCTAGGCACCATTAGTAATTCCTGGTTTTCCCCCCTTCGTCGTACGACCCAGTATAAGAGACCCCGCCTGATTGCATAGTAAGGAAGAGGGGGCTCACCTGATCCGTCGACGTTCCTCCTGTCGATCACCTTCACCTTCCTCATGGCCTCCCTTAGGTCTGGGTCTCTATGCTGCGAGGTGCCGAACTGTCCCTTTAATTCCTGGGGCAGGTCGACCTCGGTAGAGGGATGTGGAGGATGTTCCACATCCCCATCAGGGGTGACCGAGGAGAATCCCTTCCAGGTTCCCTCCTCGGATGGAGCTTCAAATATATCCCTTAGCGCCTGGTTGCTCCTTCCTTCCTGCGTTGTGTATAACCCTTCACATGTGTCTTCATCAGTGGTTTCCTGGAATATCTGTCGTAAACGTTTGGTCGCTATTTCTTCCTCTGCTGCAGAGGACGAGGATGCGGCTACGTCTCCTTGTAGGACTACTACCTTGGGCTTGGATTTTCTCTTCTTTCCTGTCCCCCTTCTTCCCATGCATAACGTCATCTGCCGAAGCTCCTTATATAGGGGACAGTCTCTCCCGATCAATAATGGCACCTTCAGCTGGGGCACTTTCCCTGCCCTGACTGTACACCCTGCCCTGACTGTACACCTTCCTTTTGGAGTGAGAATAGGCAGATTCACAGTGGGGTAATAGTGGGTGTCTCCATGGATACAGGATACGGCTACTTTATCTGGTAGCAGTGTTGCGGAGGTCACCATCCGCTCCTCTACTAACGTAACCATACTTCCCGAGTCGAGAATAGCTACCACATCTTGTCCTTCGACTCGCACCGGAATCTCTGAGGCTGGGGCTATCTCTGCTAACCAACAGTGTTGATCCTGCCCCCTCAAAACGGGATGTGTAGGGGTAGGCAGTGATGACTCCGTGACCATGGGCTCATCCTTGCTAGGACATTGTGGGGCATAATGGTTGGGAGACTGACATTTATAACACCGACCCTGCTGTGTGGTGGCTGACTTCCCCCTCCTCCGGGGGGGGGGGCTTGGACGTTTCGGTGGCGGGCACGCCGGGGTGAGTCGTGGTACGGGATTGGAAGACTCCTTCCGTTCCTCCTTGTCACTTTTTAACAACTCCCCTGTAGACCGATATGTTTCCACCGCCTGGGCTATGTCGTCGGGCTGACAACGGGTTGGCTTGCCCCACAACCCTTTTAAGTCACTGGGTAATTCTCTCAATATCTTGTCCACTACGAGAGTCTCTATCACATGTCCTACTCCCTTTCCAGGTTCTAGCCTCTGTTTCGTCAGTCGTATTAATGCGAAGATCTGGGCACGGACGGGTTGATCAGCTGTATAGGTCCATTGATGGAACTTTACAGCCCTATCTCTGGCAGTCAGCTGGTACCGGGACAGGATCTCGGTTTTTAGTCGCCCATAGGCCGCAGCTTCGTGGGAATCCAGGTCAAAATAGGCTTCCTGAGCCACCCCAGTCAAAAGAGGGGCTAATGCGCTCGCCCATTCTGTGGGCGGCCACTCTTCCAAGGTGGCCGTCCTTTCGAAGGTCATGAGGAAGGCCTCAATATCATCCTCCTTGGAGAGACGAGGTAAGATGACGTGAGCAGCCGCTCTTGGCTTAACTCTAGGTTCTTCTCGTCGGCTCAGCTGTTGTTGCAGGAGTTCTATGGTTGTCTGCTGTGCCGTGATCAATTGTTGTAGTAGGGCATTATCCATCATTCTTGAATGGTTCCTCCGGGTCTACTGGAAGAATCTTGATTTACTCACTTATCCTTGTGTCACTCGTCCACCTAATGCCCACATTCTCCACCAATGTGAGCGGACCAAGTAATTGGGCGTCACTCTAAAGCGGGAAGGTGGAATAAACGAGTCAGGAGTAGGTTTTCTTGATTGAACACAGTTCTCTATTAAGGGGAATTGGTCAACACAAACACTCCAACATAATCAATGAAAATCTTCTAAGGAAAAACATACATCTTCTTCTCCAGATGAAACAGGAACACAATAGGATTATCTTTAAACTACAACAAAAAGTCACAGGATTGTCACCGTTTTAGTGGTTCTTCCTGGATAGCTCCTCTCTCTCGGTGGCCATCTTCCAGAGATAGTTTCCCCCCCCCCTCCTTGCTGGTTCCATTCTCTCTCTTATAGGGGAAGGAGAGTATGTCATTAGTACCGTCAGCTGTGCTTAATTGCCTCTGGTTACCTTGTCTCCTATGCCTTGTTGGACTACTATCCATGAGCCCAGCCTGCCCTCTGGTGGTCCTTCCACAATAGTTTACTCCGCTACTTCAAAGTCATTCCTCTCTGTTGTCTCCATGCCATTTTCGATAGACCTAGTCCCACCCCGTCCCTCAAGGAGCGCATTTGCTGCTTGACCACGAGACACTTTCATTCAGTCTGCATGGTCAATGCAGCACATGCAACAATGTTGATGACAACAATGTTGTTTCCACTTTGATCTTAATATAAATCCACAAGCATTCTATAATTATAATATTAGTTTTCAAACAGCTAGTTTGTATTTTCTTAGCAAGTTAAGCTAAATCGCGTTAGCCACTAATGCTAATCACTAGTTAGCTGGCTAACCAGCTAATAAAAGTACTAAGTCATAGCAAACGTAGCTAGCTAATACAGCCCTTATACCACTGCTGGTGGAGGCCTAAATCAGCATGTTGTTTGTGCAACAGTATCTTCAAAATCAAAGAGGAATAGGCAAAGCATGAATATGTTGGCTAAATGAATAAAGATTTAATGTAGCCAAAGATTATAGGGTCCCCTAGGAAACACTGAACATCACTTTGATTCCTACCCTGTCACAATAATTCATACCTAACATTTTAATTCATTGTCATGTCAAACAACACTATATTCAAAGTGTTAGAGTTGCGTAAATTCGAATCTGGTATCAGGATAAATATAACAATGAGTCACCGATTGTATACTATGTATTTTTTATTAGCTAAGCAATAAATGGCAAATGCAACTTTCGTATATACGGGCTCACTGTAGTACCACGCAGGGCAGAACAGGGAACTGACAGGATGTACGTAAACAGTTGTTCTTATACTGTGATAGACATTGTTCCAACCCGTCTGTTGGCCTATCACAGTAGAGGCTGAGCGTGGTTTAGACTTGCTCAGCCTATCGCAGGCGCTCAGGCGGGTCCCCGCCTCTTGGCGCTTCTTGGAGTCCTCCCTCCGTCGATGTATAGATTCCTACTGTTCTGGTATCACCCCCTAGTTATAACAGTTGCTCAGTTACTGCTATTGTGTTGTTCAGTATTTTTCCATCTCAGTTAAACCTCGTGATGACCACCCCTCCCTATACCTGATTAACCACAACTTTGTAAGATACAGCAAGTCACACCATGTGCTCAATATTGTCACATACAAACACAAGGACAAAGCATCTGCTGGGCTGTTATTTACAGTTTTGCAACATGCAGATCACACCATGTTACTCAGTTCTTGTCACACACACACAAACAGGCAAGTAGATGTAGCAAGCAGTTGTTTAATCTCATGATGATGCTCAAGTGCACAAATGCAGATACCTCACACAACCAACATTAGATAATATTTAATCATATATATGGTAATGGCTATAATGTAAAACACAGAATCCCACAAAAGTAGCCCACTATTATTTATATTTTAACTATAGAATTAGAATTTATATTATATAATTCCCCCTTTTGTTCTCTAGCAAGTGGGAGGCCAATGACATCACAGATTACCATCAGACCAACCCCTTGAATGCCCTTTCTCCTTGAAGTTTGCAGTTTTTTTTACCTTGTAGTGTGTGTACTTAAATTAATTATACTTCCAATATCACTTCTCAATGGTAAAAGTTTTTTTTTTAAATTGCTGGAGGATGTCTCTAATTATACTTTAAAAAAAATAAAATCAGATTTTTTTTTCTACTGATCTACTCATTTCCAAATGAATAAAAAATGGATTGTGTATGTCTTCACAACCCCAGAGTAAATACTTGGTAGAAGCAGCTTTGGCAGCCATTACAGTTGTGAATCATTTTGATTAAAATTCTACCATCTTTGCACTACTCTTACACGGAACCCAAACCGGCTGCGCGCGTGCGCCATCGTGCATACATTTATTTTGTCCCCCACACCAAACACGATCACGACACACAGATTCAAATTTCAAAACAAATTCTGAACCAATTATATTAATTTGGGGACAGGTCGAAAAGCATCAAACATTTATGGCAATTTGTCTAGTTAGCCTGCACTTGCTAGCTAATTTGTCCTATTTAGCTAGCTTGCTGTTGCTAGCTAATCTTTCCTGGGATATAAACATTGAGTTGTTATTTTACCTGAAATGCACAAGGTCCTCTACTCCGACAATTAAACCACACATAAAACGGTCAACCTAATCGTTTCTAGTCATCTCTCTTCCGTCCAGGCTTTTTCTTCTCTTGACATTATATTGCAATTGGCAACTTTCATAAATTAGGTGCATTACTGCCACTGACCTCATTTGTCTTTCAGTCACCCACGTGGGTATAACCAATGAGGAGATGGTACGTGGGTACCTGCTTCAATGAACCAATGAGGAGATGGGAGAAGCAGGACTTGCAGCGCGATCTGCGTCAGAAATAGAACTGATTTCTATTTTAGCCCTTGGCAATGCAGACGTTCATTGGCGTGCGTGAGCAGTGTGAGTGCAATAATTGAATAACATAGATTTCTGAATTTATTTTGCGACGCGAGCGGTGTAGTCAGCCTGTTAGGGCAACATACAGTATATCCATTGTTTTTTCTCTCTACAAAATTGCTCAAGCTCAATACATGTGGTTGGGGATCATTGTTGGACAGCAATATTCAAACAATATCTTTGATTTTCAAGCAGATCTAAGTCAGGACTGTGACTACACGATTCAGGAATACTTAATAATTAAGGTATCCAGAAGACTGAGACAGGGTTTCTTCAGGCTTTGCTCCTGGGCTTTCCTCCGACCTTTTAACCCATAACAGGATGCCTCCACCACAATACTTGAAAATACAGAGGATCAACAACATTGCATTCACTATACATTACTGGCCTTTATGACAAAGTGAAAGGAAGGAAGCCTTTGTTAAAAAATCCACTCCAAATCAACCATTCGGTTAGCCACGAGGCTGCAAGACAACATCGACGCAAAAGAAATCTAAGCAAGCCTAAATATCTTATATTGATTGATCATTCACATTATTATTTTTTCTTACCAAGCTAAATTATCTAACATCAATGGCACATAATTCAACTCATTTTAACCTAAAAAAGGCTTAATACATGTCATTTATCTAATTTCAAGATTAGATAAAAGATATTCAAGATATTCTAGATATTTTACCTTAATCATTTTACTATGGTAAAATATTTGGAAGATTTAATTGAAAGAAGGTGTGAAGACATACGCAATAAAGACATCTTAGATTTTTGATTAATTATTAATTAGGAAAATGTTATAGAATGTTTCTTTAATTTTGGAAATGTGGAGTAGGTTGTGTAGATCGATAGGAACAAATCTAATTTAATCCCTTAGATTTAATTTTAAAGCAGCCAAATGTGTAGACTTTCAGTAGGTACTGTATGTAGTATAGAATTACAGTTCCATATACATGATCTGTGAAGCATCTATAGTGAACAAAAATATAAACGCTACATGCAACAATTTCAACGATTTTACTGAATTACAGTTCATATAAAGAAATGTCAATTTAAATCAATTCATTAGTCCCTAATCTATGGATTTCACATGATTGGGCAGGGGCGCAGCCAGTGGGTGGGCCTGGGAGGGCATAGACCCACCCACTGGGGTGCCAGGCCCAACCACTGTGGGGTCAGGCCCAGCCAATGTTTTTCCCCACAAAACTGCTTTATTACAGACAGAAATACTCTGTTTTATCAGCTGTCCGTGTGGCTGGTCTCAGATGATCCTGCAGGTGAAGAAGCCAGATGTGGTCCTGGGCTGGCGTGGTTACACATTGTCTGCGGTTCTGACGTTGGAGGCGGTAGAGAAATATCATTAAATTCCCTGGCAACAGCTCTGGTGGACATTCCTGCAGTCAGCATGCCAATTAGACACTCACTCAACTTGAGACGTCTGTAGCATTGTGTTGTGAGACAAAATTGCACATTTTAGTGGCCCTTTATTGTCCCCAGCATAAGGTGCACCTGTGTAATGATCATGCTGTTTAATCAGCTTCTTGATATGCCACACCTGTTAGGTGGATGCATTGTCTTGGCAAAGGAGCAATGCTCACCAACAGGGATATAAACACATTTCTGCACAAAATGAGAGAAATAAGCTTTTTGTGAATGTGGAAAATATCTGAGATCTTTTATTTCAGCTCATTAAACATGGGTCCAATACTTTACATGTTGTGTTAATATTTTTCAGTATACAGTATGTACACCTGGTAAATGGTTTATGGAGGCTTCATTAAGGCTCATAAGCTATACATTATGAACTTTCACTGGCATATAAGCATTTCATTTTGAATGTTGCATACATGTGCACTAAGTATACTAAATATTAGGAATCCCTTTCTAATATTGAGCTGCACCCCTTAGAACAGCCTCAATTCGTTGGGACATGGACTCCACAAGGTGTCAAATGTATTCCACAGGAATACTGGCCCATGTTGATTCCAGTGCTTCCAATGGCACTTTTGTCTTGCCCATTCACCCTCTGAATGGCACACAAACAATCCATGTCTCAATTGTCTCAAGGCTTAAAAAGCCTTATTTAACCTGTCTCTTCCTCTTCATCTACACCGATTGAAGTGACATCAATAAGGGATCATAGCTTTCACCTGGATTTTCCTGGTCAGTCCGTCATGGATGTCAGCATGTGTTCTTAATGTTTTGTATACTCAATGTATATATTTCAAGCAACATTTGAATGGGTAATCACGCAATGCAATGCAAATCTCACCATCATATCAAATCTGAAAGATATTAAACCAAGCTAAATTTGGAATATCTAAATCTCAGTAGACAGAAGGACATGTTTGTGCCACCGTCTCTTTCCTTAGCAGAGAGAGCTCTGGGTAGGCTCCATTTTCATCTGCTGGTGATTTTAATCAGTGGGCTTACAGGGGGAGATGAGGGGAGGGGAGCAGAGCGCTAAGCTCCCCCACTGGCGTTAAAGTGCTCTAAACAGCACAGCACAGCACAGCACAGAGAATCAGGGATTTAGTCTAGCTTTATCCCCATTGGATTGCCCTCCTGAGCTGGGTTGTTGAGCTCATCTTTAATGGACCAGTCATAACCTAGCATATTATGAGTATTTCCTGGTAGCTAAATGAGACAACACAGGGAGGCTTTGTGTTGACGCATGGATATGAGAGTTGAGGAGTTATGTCATGCATTTTACCATTGGCAGTCAAATGTGTTTTTAGGATATAAAACAGTGTGCTATTTTCCTAATCTGGATAACCCCCCCCCCAAATGGTTGGTTCTCAGTTTGTGTTTAGACATAATAAGGGGGGTGATCCATGTTTAGTCTTGTATTATATTATAACTGCATCATGACCACAGATACTGTATGTCTAGTTCTCTCTTTGATCAATATTACCCTGGTCCCTGCTAAACCTTCTCCATTATACTGCTGATAGTAATTACCATCTCTTACTGTTGTTGTTGTTTAACTCAGGTCCGAGTCAGCCGTGGAGCCGGGTACCCTACGGCAAGCTGACAGGGACAACACGGCACAGCCACTCCTGGCTCTGGACTGATCACTCCGATCCGTCCACATTGTATCCAAAGTACTCTAATTTGGATTCCAACCCCACTGACTCCAAAACCCTAAACTGAACTTTGAGAAAGTCAAAAATGCAGGCACGAACCCAAAATGGAGACTAAACCCTTGTTCACATGGAGCTACTGTACTGAAAACCTCATCTCTTGACTGTGAGCCAGTGCCAGTTTCAAAAGCTGTGCCATCCACTTTCACTGGCAAAACTATAGGTCACCAGCCATCCAAATCAATGCCGATAGGAGTAGAATGATTAAACTAATGTTTGTTTTAACAGTACCACTAGGAAAGACTGACTGGCCGAGTTAAATGTCCAAAAGCCCCGCAAACAGAATGCCAAACTACTGTATCTTACTGTTTTAGGGGCTGTCATTTCTATGAAAGTCAATATATTTCAAGATTGTATATTTATCAGGGCTACTGCACTATCAGTGTGACCTCCATCGAACCAAAATGTATTTAAGTCAACTTTAAAAGAATGTATAGGAAATGTATTTTAAGTTATGCGTTGTGTTCATTACGTGTGTGTGTTCAGGTTTTGTCATCGAAAATCACACAGCGGAGTATAATTTCAAATGAGATGAATCACATTATTGTTACACTATATAAATGAAGCTACCTATGTAAATAAACACAACTTTCATTCTTTTATGTTTAGATCACTTGACACCATTTTGACCTCCTTTTTCATTTACTGAAAAGAAGCAATTTAGTTTACAATTATTCAGTGCAACTAATTACAACATACAAAATAGAATTGAAAGATGCATTACTTACTTGGCAGGCCAAGTTACAACAGGTGGAACAGTTCAGTGATTTCAACACTACAAAAAGTGATAGATTCATAACAGAGTACCACAAAAGGTGAAATAATTCTCAAACGATGTGGCTTTTGTGAACGTGCTAGATTTACTACCCCATTGTAACTAAGAAACTATTTTGAAGCCAGGAGGATAACTTGAATGTGTTATCACAGCCCAAACAGAACCCCAAGACACCCATGTCCATGACAGACAGCCACACTTGGGTGAAAAGTTCATCCTTTTTTGGGCAGACAGGATGACATCCAATAGTCCTTCCGAATGACTCCTACCCATGGCATTATGATATGTTTACATACTCCTCTGAAGAAGGAAACGTGGGGTACATTGATGTTACCCCAGTTTCCCACTCGTATTTCCTACCCGTAAGATCAGTATGAGCGGTTTTGGACATCTGAAACAGGTAGTTATGATGAGTCCGCGGGCTTGCCAGGAATTTCTTAGTCCTGAGTTTCTGATTATTCTGATAGCACATGAACTCAGCAGAATCCCACTGGACTGATTTGGACATGATTTCATTGCTGCGATGAAGCGGATTACCAACGCACATAGAGAGTGATTAAATAACAACATCTAGAAGAATATGCTTCGGCATTTCTTTTTCCTTTTGAAAATCAACATTGGTCAAGCAAAGACCCCTTCTAGTCAGCTTTGCTATACCTGGAATGCAGCAGACCTGGGTGAAATGCTTTCTAATACTCAAGTATAGCCCTATGTAGTGCACTTTATTTAGCTCAGACTTCTCCTCTTAGGGACTATTCCATTGTACAAGGCAAACTAAATGAAGCGCATTTGAAGTATTGGGAAGTATTTGACATGTTTTTGACCCAGGCTTGGAATGCAGTGTGACAAGACTGGTGTACATTCAACATGCTCCTGCCTAACTTTTACACAGGTAAATTAGCATTTTATAAAACATTCAAATGTTATGCATGTACAAAATATATGCCTTCAGTCAAAATGTTCATATCTGATACATTTAAGAATGTAAATACACGAGTTTGGCAGGACTTTAAATGACAAAGACAAGCCTGTTTAGTATAATGGGCTGTGTGTGCTCCCAGGTCAAGGCACAGTTGAAAATATGTCAGCGTACAAAAATATGTTTTTTTACAATATTAATTCTGCAATAAAAACATTCTTGGCATTGTGATGTCCCATCCATTAATCTAAAGTGACATGCGAAAATCAAACGAGTGAAATGGAATGACCTAATAAGCAGTGTTTCTGTATTACTAAAAATAGAACCCCAAAATAAAGTAAGATGCAGATTACTGTATAAAGCTATGGAAGTAACATGAAGTTAATGCATGACCATTACATGCAATAAGAGCTGTGTAATAACCAATCAAGTGTTAGAGAAACAACAGCTAGCAGAGGTTTAGCTAGCTTAGCAACATCTTAACGGGATAGTTTTCCGTGTTACTCTAATCTTATTTGCGTTCTTACCTCACGTTTTTGAAGACTTGAACATGAAAATCATCAAATAACTTTTCTTGAGGAAAGAAAACGATTAAGATTGGGATAAAAACCACAAAAACGATCTCTTTAAGAAATGATATCAGTAACTATACAACAGTAAACTCACTAGCTGCAATACTAAAGTTTTGTTCAGTTACCGTTTGTATGTTAGGTATGTTTCAGACACATGGCACTTTGGTTGACTAATGAAAAACAAGAATGCACTTGTGATACATTTACAACACAGCCTATGTGATATTAAGCCCACACCTTACTGTAAGTCCACATTTTGACCTAAAAACCAAGTTGGCGAGTACCACAGTTAGCAGTCAGTGTTCCAAAGTGTCACTAAGGCTTTTTCCAATCTGACAGGGCCTTCAGTAACTCTTCTAGACGGTTCCAAAATGAAGTCCTTGACTGAGCAAGGGCAAGTGTCACATTTGTCACCTTTGACCTAAAATGGCCGAATGTGAAGGAATGTGTGGACAGACAGAGACCAGATACTATGGACCCTTCCGTTCTTATGAGTGTTAACCCCAGCACTCCAGTAGGTGACAGTCTGTCTGTCAGTCATTTTACCGTACATTCTTTAAATGGGGGAGAGAGTCTGCCGTTGGTACTGGGTGAGCTCGGGGTGCCACACATCCACGATGAAGATGAGCCGGTAGCTGTTGGCGTCCTGCCACACCTCGTGCTCAAAGGAGTCATCAAAGATGAGCACTTTCCCCTCCTCCCAAGCCCTGGAAGAGAACAGCAGAGACCATAGCCTTTGTGTTAAAGCTAGAGTCCTTAATTGAAACAATAAAGTGCCACCACGGCTCTGTGTTGGTAAAAAGCTGAGGGATGGGCCTGGAGAAATGTAACCACTCTCAAGTTTATAGACAGGGACTGACCGTCTATGATATCAAAACGATTGTTTAACCATCTTTTGAATTTATATAGTGTTTGTCTACACTTACATTGTTTTCAAACATTGGAGGTAAACAAGTGCATATTTTGGGTTCTGATGTGGTACGACAGTTGAACTAAACTCACGAGGCATTTATAAGTTCTAATCTTCAAAAATCTATGGGTTTATATCCTTAATTAATGAGTAGAAAAGTGGATGTAACAACTAAAGAATTCTAGCTTTAATGAAGCCACATGCATGATGTTTTATTTAATGGCAGCTCCTCGAGTTAGTTTGGTATAAAGCTGAGAGGGTTGGGGCTGGGGAAATGTAACCACTCAAATTCGCAGACAGAGCTATGGATGCAAGGACTGACAGTCCACAAAATCGACATAACAGTTCAAACATTTTTCAGCTACACTTGGTCTTGAGTGACAATCAAGTACAGAGCACTCAAATGGTCAGTCTTACACTGTACCAAGAACTAACAAGTGGGTGATGTTGTTAGATGTAACAAGGGGATGACGTTGATGGCTGTGGAGGATGTTACCTGGTGTCGTTGGTGCACCTGATCTTACAGCCTGTCTTGGGGATGACCAGGCCCAGGTGCATGCGCAGGCGACAATTCGTGGGCCCCGTGTGGGGCCAGACGTGAGTACCAGGCTGCATCACCGAGAACTTGATCTGGAACCCAGGGAGAAATGGAGAAATATATATATATATATATATATATATATATATATATATATATATATATATATATATATATATATATATAGAGAGAGAGAGAGAGAGAGAGAGAGAGAGAGAGAGAGAGAGAGACAGAGAGAGAGACAGACAGAGAGACAGACAGACAGACAGACAGAGACAGAGACAGAGACAGACAGACAGACAGACAGACAGACAGACAGACAGACAGACAGACAGACAGACAGACAGACAGAGAGGCAGTCATACACCCAGAGAAAGTGAACAGAGCTGAAATGTAATATGAATTATGTTTTAAAAAATGCATTCCGACAATTAATATATGAAAACCTAAAAGAAAACAACAAACATTTCCTATTTTTACAACAGAAATCGAGAGAAATATCAGTGAGCATAACATAGCCTTTGTAACTCCATCTATCTCCAGTAGGAGCCTGCAGGACCAGGCTGTCTATCCATCTGTCTGATAGTTGGCATGTCCGTCACATCTGTGGTGGGGTGACCTACCTGTCCTCTCTTGCAGCCTGTTGCCTCTGGGTAGCGCTCCAACAGGCCGCAGGTCTTTGGAACACTGTGGCAGGACTCCCCTGCCTTCTTGCCTGCAAGGAACAGAAGAAGAGAAACAAGGAATTAGAGGCCAGGTTCAGACATCACTAAACCTATACTTAGGATTATTTCCATTGAATTACATTTAGTGTATTTCTGACATAGGGACTTGCCAGTTGCTAGTTGTGAAGTGTTTGATTGGTTTACCTTGCTGCCAGAGTGTGAACTGGCCCCACTCCCCTTTTTCTCTGAGGTTCTCCTCTTCTGGAACAAAGAGGCCGGTGGTTTGATCCATCACTGACAGGGCCTCGTCCCTAATGGTCCTCCAGTTCCTCTCCAGGGTCTATGACATAGACCCACATTATTCATATTATTATATCTCTATGGTCAGTCCAAGCACAGCTTTACACCAGGCAAAACTCAAATGAAGAAGAATTGACTATTTTAAGATGGGAGACAGCCCTCCATGTTTCTGCCCACGCTGTCACAGAACAGATCAAAGGAAAAGAGAGGACGTGCTCCCTCTAGAACTCTGTGACTATCAGGGAGAAAAGACAAACAGATGAGACAAGTTGTCATCATCTACATTACCTTGATTAGATCCATATAGCCAGTGTCCTTGGGCGTCCACCATGGCTGGGCTTTGAGACCGTCCACATTGTAGAGAGATCGCTGCCATACTGAGGCAAAGTGACCTCTCTGGTGCCCTCTCTCATACCACTTGTAGGCCTGGAAGAGGAGAAGACCATTGTGCTTGTAGTATTCCAAAACCAACGCATTTGAACTCATATTATAAAAGGTACATTTAAATACTCTGTTTTATCTTATTGTCAGAGGAAAAATACTATCACGATAAGTCATACTGATATCATACTCTGTGAAGTTACTACATGTATCTAGTGAATACTGCTGGTGTGGAGTCAGTATTGGTGTAAGCTTGGTGTCTGAGTTTGATCTTAACTCACACTGTCGTCTCCCATTCTTTGCAAAGCGTCTCCGAGGTGGAAGTAAAATCTGCCATCGTCTGTGCCAGGGTCCCCTGATTCCAAACCATCCTGCAGTGCAGAGAGGGGTTTCATTGCAGAGAGAGGGGTTTCATTGCAGAGAGAGGGGTTTCAGTGCAGAGAGAGGGGTTTCAGTGCAGAGAGGGGTTTCAATGCAGAGAGAAGGGTTTCAGTGCAGAGAGGGGTTTCAATGCAGAGAGAGGGGTTTCAGTGCAGAGAGGAGGGTTTCAATGCAGAGAGAGGGGTTTCAGTGCAGAGAGGAGGGTTTCAGTGCAGAGAGAGGGGTTTCAGTGCAGAGAGAGTGGTTTCAGTGCAGAGAGAGTGGTTTCAGTGCAGGGAGGCGGGTTTCAGTGCAGAGAGAGGGGTTTCAAGATCAAAAGAGTGGTTCGAATCTGTGGGAGCATGATTGGTTACAGTACTCACCCTGAGGAATGGGATGCTCTCTGCTATCTTATTTTCTGATTTGAGGATGAAGCCGTAATGGACTTTAGCAAAGCCGTTACTTGGTGCAATGGCCAACACCTACCAGGGGACACATCATTTAGAAATCGTCAATTGTTATTTAAACATTCTATCGTGACACTCATTGACATTTCCCTGCTGAAAATGTCATGCTAGATACATTCCATTTACATGTAATCTTGCAAATTACAATTCTGTTAGTAATGTGTTTACTGAAGCAGACCAGGTGAAGATGTGTTGCAAAGCAAAATCACTACATTTTCAACACATTATTTCCCAGAAGAAAAAAAATGCTTGGAAACCCCAAAGTGGTGATGACTTGGACCACGGCTCACCTCCTCGTAGACCCTCTTGGCGCTCTTGTTGTCTCCGATGAGCAGGTGAGCCACGCCCAGATCGTTCTTCAGGGCCATGTCCTCAGGGAAGATCTGTACCAACTTCTCCAACGTGGCTAATGCACCCCTCATACGACCTACACCAGAGAGAGAGAGAGAGGGAAGGAGTCACAACACACTCTATGCACACAACCACAATCCCCAGTAATCTCAATTAGAGAAAGTATTTCAAAATACTGAATGAATTATATTAAATACTAAATTAAATCGAAAAGGCAACCACTAAAACAACCAATTTACCAAATGACAATTGGAGTCACGCAATGGTCTTCAAACTAAGTACACAAGAAAAATGTACGGTGTAATTTGTGTGTGTGTGTGTGTAGACACTCCAGCACGCTTGGCCCTGTAGGTTACCTAAGAACTGCTGACGCTCGGCCCGTTTCTTCAGTGTGGCCTTGATGAGGTCAGGCGTGGCGTTGGGCAGCTCTGACGCCTCCTTGTACGTGCTGAGGGCCTTCTGCAGCATGTCGTTGCTGCGCATCTTCTCTGCCAGGTCATCTTCGGCCTGGACATACATAATGGGCCCCAGAACATTTCACCCATTTTTTAGGATCATAGTAAACATTATTTAAGATTTGATAAACACACTTAGTGTTTAACTTGATAAAGGGTTAATATTTGTTTAATCAGTTCAAAATAAACCAGGAGAATGGCATGCTACAGTATTTAGACTGTGGTTCTCACCAGGGCTTTCCCATAGCGACACCTTGGACTCTGGGGGTACTGCTGAACTAGAGTGTCAAAAGCCCGGACAGCCTCCTCCACTTTCCCCTGGGTGGCGAAACAAGACATGGGAAACAACAGATCAGCATTGATTCATCCATTTACTTTCAAGATAAGAGCATGTTAATTAAAAACATCACACAGTGTTATAAATAGGACAACATAAGACTACCTTTTTACGTAACTTCTCAGCCGCGTCAATTTCCGACTTGATCGTTTTCTCAAATGTATTCAGGAGTTTAGGCTTCTTCTTCTTGGCTGAAATGAAGAACAGAACGTCATAAAAGTGAGCTATTGGTTGTATCACTCAACATGTGTGTGTGTGGGTGGGTGCAACCTCAGAAAATTACAATGTTGTCTCTCAATGAAATTGCAGACCAAACTGTAATCCCTCTCATTTTCAACTCTAAACGGACTTCCAGATGAGTCACTCATTGTGACTCAGTGGGTAGACATTTAAATGACTGTATTCAGAATGAAAAGCTAGACACAGTTTCAGTGGCAGGGCTAGGTGGGACAACACGAATGCCAACTGAGGAGAATAAGTACAATACTACCGTGCTGGGGTGGCAAACCATCCTGGAGAGATTCTGAGTGTGAAGGCTTTTGCTCCATTTCTACACGTAAACACCTGATTCAGCCGATTAGTAGAACAAGTAGGTGTGTCAGAGTAGGGCTGGAACAAAACCCTGCGGCAGGCTAGCTCTCTAAGCAGGGTTGGTCACCCCTTGCTCATCTAGAAAGCTCATGTTCACCATAGGAATCCATATCAAAAGAACACGTACCTTTGTATTTGAGCATATCCTCTGGTTGGTCCTCTGCATTTCCTGAAAGACATAATAAAGGATCATTCCATGTCATTTCAGCAAGCCATGACACCCACCATCTCTGATTGTTCTGAAATCGTTTCTGTAGTTAGAAACGGATATGATTAGCATTCCTGCAACATTATTTTGTTGAAATATAATTTAATCTCTGAGAAATTAAGCTATAATTGATTGCACCCAAATTATACGATTCATGTAATATTCAATAAATCTAGTACATAACATCCAATTTGGACCACCACATTTTTTAAACAATGAGTAAGACATAAGGATTCCAAAGAAATGGTGAAAAGCCACCAAACGCCCCATGCCAATCTTACCCCAACAACACGTATACAGTATCAGTTCTCTACGTCTGACCAGAAGTATGGAGCTGTGGCTCAGGGTATTGTTTATTCATCCTATGTGTCCTATGTGTTGTATTCTGATGAATTTGGTGATGTTTTTTTCCCCCTGTGGAGAAATTAGTCATTGAAGTTTAGGTTTATGTCCCATCCCACATCCTGACATTACCAGGTTCTGACCACTAGATGGTGCTATTCCTGCTATTACGTAAGTATTTCTTAAAGTATGGGTCACAAACCACTTATGTTAATGGGTGGTTGCGACATGTCAAAGTAAAAGCAAAGTATTATATATACAGTACCTGTCACGCCCTGGCCTTAGTATACATGGGTATTTATGTGGTGTGTTTTGTCTAGGTTTTTTTTTGTAGGTTATGGGATTGTGGTTAGTGGAGTTATCTAGGACAGTCTATGGTTGCCTAGAGTGGTTCTCAATCAGAGGCAGGTGTTTATCGTTGTCTCTGATTGGGAACCATATTTAGGCAGCCATATTCTTTGGGTATTTCGTGGGTGATTGTTCCTGTCTCTGTTGCACCAGAATGGGCTGTTTTGGTTTTTCACATGTATTGTTTTTGTATATTGTTTGTATTTTCATCTTCATTAAAGATGTTTATAAATAACCACGCTGCATTTTGGTCCTCTCTTTCACCAGAAGAAAACCATAACAGTACCAGTCAAAAGTTTGGACACTGACTCATTCAAGGTTTTTTCTTTATTTTCTACATTGTAGAATAATAGTGAAGACATCAGAACAATGAAATAACACATATGGAATAATGTAGTAACAAAAAAAGTGTTAAACAAATATATTTTCTTTTTGAGATTCTTTGAAGTAACCTCCCTTTGCCTTTATGACAGCTTTGCACACTCTTGCCATTCAACCAGTTTCAACTGGAATGCTTTTCCAAGAGACTTGAAGGAGTTCAGACATACGCAGAGCACTTGTTGGCTGCTTTTCCTTCCCTCTGAGGTCCAACTCATCCCAAACCATCTCAACTGGGTTGAGGTTGGGTGATTGTGGAGGCCAGGTCATCTGATGCAGCTCTCTATCACTCCCCTGCTTGGTCTAATACACAGCCTGGATGTGTGTTGGGTCATTGTCCTGTTGAAAAACAAATGATAGTCCCACCAAGCACAAGCCAGATGAGATGGTGTGTCGCTGCAGAATGTTGTGGTAGACATGCTGGTTAAGTGTGCCTTGAATTTTAAAAAAACCTCACTGACAGTATCACCAGCAAAGCACCCCCTCACAAAACACGGTCCTGTGGAGATCATCTGTGTAACCATGCATCACTGGCTCACAAAAACCGGTGTTGGGAACCACACATGTGGAGATCATCTGGAACCACACATGTGGAGATCATCTGTGTAACTACTCTGAGTCTCACAAAAACACGGTGGTTGGAACCAAAACCTCAAATTTGGACTCATCAGACCAAATGACAGATTTACACCAGTCTAATGTCCATTGCTTGTGTTTCTTGGCCCAAGCAAGTCTCTTCTTATTATTGGTGTCCTTACGTAGTGGTGTCTTTGCAGCAATTCGACCATAAAGGCCTGATACAGTCTCCTCTGAACAGTTGATGTTGAGATGTGTTTGTTATTTGAACTTGGGCTGCAATTTCTGAGACTGGTAACTCTAATGAACGTATCCTCTGCAGCAGAGGTAACTCTGGGTCTTCCTTTCCTGTGGTGGTCCTCATGAGAGCCCGTTTCCTCGTAGCGCTTGAAGAAACTTTCAAAGTTCTTGAAATTTTCCGTATTAACTGATCTTCATTTCTGAAAGTAATGATGGACTGTTGTTTCTCTTTGCTTATTTGAGCTGTTTTTTCCATAATAAGGACTTCTGTATACCACCCCTACCTTTTCACAACAACTGACTGGCTCAAACGCATTAAGAAGGAAAGGAATTCCACAAATTAACTTTTAACAAGGCACACCTGTTAATTGAAATGCATTCCACCTCATGACGCTAGATGAGATAATGCCAAAAGTGTGCAAAGCTGTCAAGGTGAAGAGTGGCTACTTTGAAGAATCTCAAATATGAAATATATTTTGATTTGTTTAACACTTTTTTTGGTTACTACATGATTCCATATGTGTTATTTCATAGTTTTGATGTCCACTATTATTCTACAATGTAGAAAATAGTACAAATAAAATAAAAACCCTGGAATTAATAGTTGTGTCCAAACTTTTGACTGGTACTTTATATATATATATATTTTATGAACTCAGTCAGGGTCTCAACTTACTGGTTAGAGTTGGAATAGTAGAATACACAGGGTGCAATTTCGAAATTTGGTTGTGCATCAGTACTTTTTCTCTTGTTATGTCAGTCACTGACAGTCACTCAATCAGCCATGTCAGCTAACAATGTTTAGATTGGTCAGTTAGTCTAGCCAGTCATCTAAACTTGTAGTAATCATGGCTGAATACGACCGAGAACGCAGGCACTCTCACTCAGATATCATTAACATGGTATACATCATGGTAAAATGTGCCTTAGCTAATAGAAGGAACAGCACCATCTAGTGGTCAGAACCGGGACAACAAACCTAATGACATTTCTCTGAACAGAAAAAAAAAACATCACCAAATTCACAGAGAATGCATTATATAGAATAAAGAAACAATACTCTGAGCCGCAGCTCCATACTACTTGTCAGACATAGAGAACTGATACTCATTGTTGGGGTGGGATTGGTGTGGGGTGTCGGAGGTCCGTGGGTGAATTTTTGACAATTTCTTTGGAATCCTTGTCTTATTTATTTTTAGAATTTGGGGTCCAAATCAGATATCGGGTACTATTTTTATTGCATATTATATGAGTCCTATAATTTAAAATGTCCAATTTGGGTGCAATCAATTAGCTTAATTTCTCAGAGATCAAATTATATTTCCACAAAACAATGTTGCAGGAATGCTAATCTCATCTGTTTTTAACTACTGAAACGATTTCAGAACAATCGGAAATGGTGGGTGTCGAAATCCTCTTTCCTGTGCTTTTTGAGGTGGAACCCAAAGGGAAGAAAATGGCAGCTAGAAGAATGCTATGAATGCTATCAACACACAGTAGCAGCGCAAATAAATATGAAATCAAGCTTTTTCAGATTCATCAAACTAAAGCATACCGAATATCTCACCTTTCATGTTAATGGCATCGATTTCATCCTTAAACAAATGTCATGCAATACTGACTCATGTAAGTATGAATGTGTGAATGAGTTAAACACACATTGTAATGTAACATACATACATACATACATACACACACACACACACACACACACACACACACACACACACACACACACACACACACACACACACACACACACACACACACACACACACACACACACACGCACACACACACACACACACACACACACACACACACACACATAAACCGTGGTGTTACCCTTTGTTATTATAAAACCCTTTTGTTACTGAAATACAGATTGCCCCTTTAAGGTTGTCGCATGAGTTGGTGCAGTTGCTCCTGCTGCCTTTTCGGGTGGTCCCTGCTTTTCTTTTTGACCAACCCAATTGCAATTTCTTTGTTCATGTGGTTTTCATGGCCCCCAAATCAACATCCAGGGCCTATTTAACCAACGTTTCTAATTGGAAAATGAGACGGGCCACTGGGCCAAGCAGGTTTATGCAATAGCAGCTTTTGATTGCATTCCCCTCAGGATAAGCAGTCACACGAAACTTCATGGATAATTCTGTAATGAAGCACAGCAACAGAATGGATTTTTATGAAGGGACACAGTACGCATCTCCCCTCAAACTGTTTGCCAACAGATGGGCACATTGGTGGGATAGTGCATAGCTATACCTGGAGGAAATTGAACAGCAGTTGGTATGAGCCGTGGCAATATTTACCAGGTGATACTGGCACTCTTTGTATTCTTGGTGGGAGAAGGATGAACAATGTTTCAAGAGGGGTACTCACTTTCCTCTACCTGGACAGCAGCCTCTGCTTCAAACGATCCTGCCTCAACCGCCAGTTTCCCCTCAAAAGATTCCTCAGTTGCATCTTCTGATTTGGCTGGAGTTCCCACTGCGTCCGGACTCTCACCTTCAGGGGCCTGCTGCTCCTGTGATGGGTTCAGTGGAAGCTGACCTTCTTCCTCAGTCCCCTCTGTTGTCTGGATGACTTCCTTCACAATGGGCTCGGCTAAAAGTTGAATTTTACAATTAAAGGACATTAGTTTAGGCCAAGGACTATATCCTTATGAAGCCATGTTTGTCGAAACGCACCGGTCTTAAGGTGGAGTTTTACTGATCTTCAAGATACAAATCACAAGTCACTTTGCTATTGGACTGTATGTCCAGGCAGTGTAGCACAACCCCATCGTAGTTGGTCATTGTAGCTCTATGGGATTCTGCTGGCAGAAAGTCATGCATACGTTTTCCATTCAAATATCTTCCTACCGTGATGGTCTCCGACCAAACACCACCCCCCCCCCAAAAGAAACAATACTGGTGAGGATATGTCCACAGGCATCTTTGACATCACATCCTCATTGTAGCTCACATTATGCATCTGTGTTTTTGGAGTAGGAAGATCATGTCTGGGTATGTGGTATACGGAAGATAATACTTGGCTGTATGCAAATGTGAAGGGACATTTAAGTTTGTGGTATTCAGTGCAGGTACCAATCTGTCTCAATAAGGTGTGTTCTTACTTTGTTCCTCCACAGCAGATTCTTCCTTGGCTTCCTTCTGCACCAGAGAAACCGGCCTCTCCTTCACTCCTGTTCGTTTGGAAATGTTCATGTGGGCATGTGAAACATTACGTCAAAAAAATAGCCCATTTCTCACCACCACACAGCTCTAGAATTTCCAATCGAAAAAATAACTGCATTTCACAAGACTATCAATTTCAACTGTCAGGAATATGACTTGAGAACAAGAATATGATTTGAGAACATACATAAGGTGCATTTTACAAGAAGTGATAATGACCAAAGAGGAAAGAGAAAGGCTAAAAAATGAAGTAAATAAATGACTGAGGACAATGAAAAGGAAATGAAAGAAGTCACATGAATACAACTGACTGGGGTTTACAGTTTGTTGTAACAGTGCCTGATCCAACAGGTATGGAAATACTTCCATGGGCCATCAGTCCCATAGCAGAATCTATGGCATCTTCAACTCCATGACATTCGGAACTATTAACGCCCCCTCATGGTGGTTGGATTATTGGATGGATATTTTAAGGGGACCCTTCACAGTCCTGGCCTGCCCTAAGCAATGTCAACATTGACAGTTAATTAATCACACATCACGGCTGTTGGCAATCTGAGTTAATAGGTCACTACTACTACTCAAGTGAAGAACATATAGTACATAAAGTACCAGTCAAAAGTTTGGACACACCTACTCATTGAGGAATAATAGTGAAGGAATCAAAACTATGAAATAACACACATAGAATCATCTAGTAACCAAAAAAAGTGTTAAGAAAAATCTAAATATATTTTATATTTGAGAATCTTCAAAGTAGCCACCCTTTGCCTTTGACAGCTTCGCACACTCTTGGCATTCTCTCAACCAGCTTCATGAGGTAGTCACCTGGAATGCATTTCAATTAACAGGTGTGCCTTGTTAAAAGTTAATTTGTGGAATTTCTTTCCTTCTTAATGATTTTGAGCCAATTGGTCGTATTGTGACAAGATAGGGGTGGTATACAGAAGATAGCCCTATTTGGTAAAAGACCAAGTCTATATTATGGCAAGAACAGCTCAAACAGGCAAAGAGAAACGACAGTCCATCATTATTTTAAGACATGAAGGTCAGTCAACACAGAAAATTTCAAGAACTTTTAATGTTTCTTCAAGTGCAGTCACAAAAACCATCAAGCGCTATGAGGAAATGGGCTCACAGAGGACCGCCACAGGAAAGGAAGACTCCGAGTTACCTCTGCTGCAGAGGATAAGTTCATTAGAGTTACCAGCCTCAGAAATGGCAGCCCAAATAAATGCTTCATAGACTTCAAGTAACAGACACATCTCAACATCAACTGTTCAGAGAAGACCGCATGAATCAGGCCTTCATGGTCGAATTACTGCAAAGAAACCACTACTAAAGGACACCAATAAGAAGAAGAGACTTGCTTGGGCCAAGAAACACAAACAATGGACATTAGACTGGAGGAAATCTGTGCTTTGGTTTGATGAGTCCAAATTGGAGATTTTTGGTTCCGCAGAGTTTGTGAGATGCAGAGTAGATCTACAGATGATCTCTGCATGTGTGGTTCCCACCTTGAAGCTTGGAGGAGGATGTGTGATGGTGTAGCGGGTGCTTTGCTGGTGACACTGTCCGTGATTTATTTAGAATTCAAGGCACACTTAACAAGCATGACTACCACAGCATTCTGTAGCAATACGCCATCCTATGTGTTTTGTGCTTAGTGGGACTATCAATTAATAGTTTTGATGTTTTCACTATTATACTACAATGTAGAAAATAGTAAAAAATTAAGAAAAACCCTTGAATGAGTAGTTGTGTCCAAACATTGACTAGTACTGTACATATGAAACACGTTGGGATTGGGCTACAATATATTGTATGAAAGTTGCCATAGATAGTTATTATTGCTATTGAAAGAGCACACACGCCAATTTGAGGAAAGCTCTTTAATAATCAAAGTGGCCTTAGGACAAAAGCTTTACTTATCTGGCATCATTGCAATGTCAGCAATGACACGATTTAACAAAATACACCAACTTCATCCATACTGCCAGTACCAGGTGAGATTTTAGTTTCACCAAAGCAAGTAAAGGCCTACATCATATTATGAAAATACATCAAGGCTGTTTCAAACAACAGACACAAACATAAAAACAAAGATTTAAAAAGGTAGTATTTTTTCTGTCATGCAATTTCTAAATATGAACTGTACAGCAGTAACAAAATACAGCAAAGGTACCATTTCAAACTGGTAAATGACAAAAAGAGTACCCCAAGAAGTTGGTATGTTGTTTCAAACAGAGTTTCACACTTGCACAAAAAAGGCATCATCAAGTCTTTACGAAAAGTAAATGTAGCTACGGCCTTGTTTCATGAGATGTTTCAAGTAATATGTAAAGAAGTGCCCAGGCCATACTGAAGATTCTTCAGAAAGCAAAAGTAAATCTTATTGTCAGCATACAATAACACCTATCAAGTTAACACAAAACATTTAACTAGCATATAACTGAAAAGCAAGCAAAGAGTAGAAAGACACTAATTTGATTCAATTCAAAACGAATGAAAGAAAGAAAGACAGCTGATAGCACACATTTCATAGTTTTCAATTAAGCATGAAGGCCTGAGGGTGTGTGGTGTATGGCCAATATACCACGGCTAAAGGTGGATCTTAGGCACGACACAACGCCTGGATACAGCCATTAGCCGTGGTATACTGACCATATACCACAAACCCCGAGGTGCATTATTGCTATTATCAATTGGTTACCAACGTAATTAAAAATACATGTTTTGTCATACCTGTGGTATATGGTCTGATATACCATGGCTGTCAGCCAATCAGCATTCAGGGCTTGAACCACCCAGTTTATAGCACTCGTTGTTTGCAAATCTGTGTGGCAAAGCAAATTTACGCTAGCCATTTGAACTCACTGAGAAACAGCTTATACCAGGGGTGTCAAACTCATTCCGTGGAGGGCCTAGTGTCTGCTGGTTTTTGTTTTTTCCTTTCAATGAAGACCTACACAACCAGGTGATGGGAGTTCCTTACTAATTAGTGACCTGAATTCATCAATCAAGTACAAGGGTGGAACGAAAACCCACAGACACTCGGCCCTAACATAAATATCAAATCAAATGTATTTATATAGCCCTTCTTACATCAGCTGATATCTCAAAGTGCTGTACAGAAACCCAGCCTAAAACCCCAAACAGCAAGCAATGCAGGTGTAGAAGCACGGTGGCTAGGAAAAACTCCCTAGAAAAGGCCAAAACCTAGGAAGAAACCTAGAGAGGAACCAGGCTATGAGGGGTGGCCAGTGCTCTTCTGGCTGTGCCGGGTGGAGATTATAACAGAACATGGCCAAGATGTTCAAATGTTCATAGATGACCAGCAGGGTCAAATAATAATAATCACAGTAGTTGTCGAGGGTGCAGCAAGTCAGCACCTCAGGTAAGTATTCTGTTTAATTTTCTAATCTAAAAAAAAACTATCACTTCAAGCCAATGAGCATACTTTGTCTTTAGTCTGTATATAATTCAATATCTTTTGACATTATTATGACATTAACACTTATGTTAGAAAGTGATAGGATGATGTTAAAATTTGTAGCAATGTAAGAACAGTAAAACACAGTAAAACACACAAATGTCAAAATGGCATAATATTGCATTGTAACTAGTTTCAAAGTAGTGTATTCAGTGACTTGCAGGTGAAGGGTACAGAACGTACACTAATGAAAGAAAGACAGAAAGACTCACACACTAATGAATGCTCCCACAATTTTAATGAATGCTTCTGCAGGTGTATCTATGGGAGCATTTATCAGTGTGTAGGTACCCATCTTTCTGTAATGATTATACAGTATGTATGCATGCATGTATGTATGTGTAAATATATCAGGGTAGATGTTGGACACAAGTGGAATCTCTATAACATGTTATCCGCTGGGTTGTACTCAGTGCATATTTTTCCCAATAAATCAATCAATCATTCGTATTGTGCCATAAAAACGTACCAAAAGGGGGAGGACAAGGCTCTGATTTGTAAGAACCGAAGACCAAAACCAAAGTTGATTATCACAGATCACCACAGACCAGCCATAACATATTTAGCATTGGCATGAACGTGAATTTAAATTCAGCACCATCGATTATATTGGCTCAAATGTAAATCAATTCCTAGCCCCTCCTCATTAGACACGTGTAGATCTGAAGGGGTTGGAAACATGGCAATATGTCAGAGAATCCATCCAGCCTATCAGAAGGACAATGTGAAGCACTGCATTGCGTAGCTCTTTCCAATCCCTGCAGATCTACAGAACTGCCTTTAGGGAGGAGGGGATAGTTGTCGGTTTTGTAATTGAAGGATCATCATCCTGTGAAGCTCCATTTCTTGTTCACCTTGGTGGCTTTAGGCTTCAGAACGTCTTTTATAGCCAATATTTTTTCCTTCTTGCTTGTAGTTGTGAAGTTGTTTGCATTTTTCTCTGGCATCTCCTCTTTTGCTTGTTTGGCTCTTTTCTCTTTCACAACTCTCTCCCTTTCTATCTTTTCTTTGAGTAGAGGCTCTTTTTCTGCTCTCTCCTTCCCTGCCTTCGCCTTAGGTAACTGTTCTCTCTCTATCTTGGGTAACTGTTCTGTCTCAACCTTGGCCTTTGCAGTCTTTTCTTTGACAAAGTGTCCTTTTACCGCCGCTCTCTCCTTTTCTTTAGCAGCTAACTCTTTGGCTTGTTGCTCTTTCTCTGCTCTCTCCTTTCCCTTTGCTACCCTTTCTCTCTCTATCCTCTCCTTTTCTGCTTTCTCTTTGGCGACCCGTTCCTTCTCAATCCTCTCCTTTTCTGCTTTCTCTTTGGCGACCCGTTCCTTCTCAAGCCTCTCCTTTTCTGCTTTCTCTTTGGCGACCCGTTCCTTCTCAAGCCTCTCCTTTTCTGCTTTCTCTTTGGCGACCCGTTCCTTCTCAAGCCTCTCCTTTTCTGCTTTCTCTTTGGCGACCCGTTCCTTCTCAAGCCTCTCCTTTTCTGCTTTCTCTTTGGCGACCCGTTCCTTCTCAAGCCTCTCCTTTTCTGCTTTCTCTTTGGTGACCCGTTCCTTCTCAATCCTCTCCTTTTCTGCTTTCTCTTTGGCGACCCGTTCCTTCTCAAGCCTCTCCTTTTCTGCTTTCTCTTTGGCGACCCGTTCCTTCTCAATCCTCTCCTTTTCTGCTTTCTCTTTGGCGACCCGTTCCTTCGCAAGCCTCTCCTTTTCTGCTTTCTCTTTGGCGACCCGTTCCTTCTCAAGCCTCTCCTTTTCTGCTTTCTCTTTGGAGACCCGTTCCTTCTCAAGCCTCTCCTTTTCTGCTTTCTCTTTGGCGACCCGTTCCTTCTCAAGCCTCTCCTTTTCTGCTTTCTCTTTGGCGACCCGTTCCTTCTCAAGCCTCTCCTTTTCTGCTTTCTCTTTGGCGACCCGTTCCTTCTCAAGCCTCTCCTTTTCTGCTTTCTCTTTGGCGACCCGTTCCTTCTCAATCCTCTCCTTTTCTGCTTTCTCTTTGGCGACCCGTTCCTTCTCAAGCCTCTCCTTTTCTGCTTTCTCTTTGGCGACCCGTTCCTTCTCAAGCCTCTCCTTTTCTGCTTTCTCTTTGGCGACCCGTTCCTTCTCAAGCCTCTCCTTTTCTGCTTTCTCTTTGGAGACCCGTTCCTTCTCAAGCCTCTCCTTTTCTGCTTTCTCTTTGGCGACCCGTTCCTTCTCAAGCCTCTCCTTTTCTGCTTTCTCTTTGGCGACCCGTTCCTTCTCAATCCTCTCCTTTTCTGCTTTCTCTTTGGCGACCCGTTCCTTCTCAAGCCTCTCCTTTTCTGCTTTCTCTTTGGCGACCCGTTCCATCTCAATCCTCTCCTTTTCTGCTTTCTCTTTGGCGACCCGTTCCATCTCAAGCCTCTCCTTTTCTGCTTTCTCTTTGGCGACCCGTTCCTTCTCAAGCCTCTCCTTTTCTGCTTTCTCTTTGGCGACCCGTTCCTTCTCAATCCTCTCCTTTTCTGCTTTCTCTTTGGCTGCTCGATCCTTTTCCAGTCTCTCTTTCTCCATCCTTTCCAGCTCTGCCTTCTCCTTTTCTATCCTCTCTTTCTCTAGCTTTTCCTTCTCCAATTGCTCTTTTTCTGCCTTCTCCTCAGCTTCCCTCTGTTTCTCCAGCCTCTCTTTATCTTCTCTCTCCAACTGCTCCAGTTGCTCTTTCTCCAGCCTCTCTTTCCCTGCTTGCTCCTGTGCTTTTCTCTCAGCCTCTCTTTTCTCTTCTTGTTCCCTTTCCTCTCGAAGTTGAGCCTCTAACATTTCCTGGGCTTTTTGGGCCACCTCTTGCCTCTTGAGTTCCAGAGCATTGACCAATTGTCTCTCTTCCTCCTCTTTGGCCAGGATACTTCTCACTTCAGCCAAAGCCATTTCAGCAATCTTTTGAGCTTCAATCTTCTCATGGATCATTCTCAACTGTTCCTTTAATGCTGACTTTAATTTCCTCCCAAGTTCTCTTGTTGGGTGCTCTGGGGGTTTGAAACTTGTTTTAAAAGGGCAGTATGTCAACACTCCTTCTATTTCCCACTGCCAGTGGCACATGCCAGGGGGTTTATTATTATTGTTATGTATGTGCCCCAGTATCTGTGTCTTAGAGATGTCCCTAACGCCTAGGAAGCTCCAATTCAACTCCAATTTTAATGTCATAATATGTTTGTTACTCACAAAATATGGAGTTTTGTTGAGCAACTATCTTAATTTACTCCCGTTACAGCCGGTATGTACTTCCAATAAAAATAAAAAATAAAAAGAATGCACAAGCAACCGAATAATTGCCCCTTCGGCACCTCCAATGTATTGAGCTGTTGTAGACTTCGACCTGTGCTTGGGGGAAACGAATAGGTTTTTTTTTTTTTTGGTTGCTTGTACATTTTTATTTAGAACTTTTCGGAAGTACATTAACAGCTGTAATGGGAGTAAATGAAGACTGTTGCTCAGCAAAAATCCACACTGTGACATAACACTTGCAGAGCTGTCTAATGGGAGTTTGTAACGGCGCTTCCTGGGCATTAGAGGAGAGCCGTCATACTCAACGTTGACATTAACGCACAGATACTGGGGCCTGTTCTATGGCAACTCTTATTTGAATTAAGTCTTATTTGAATTAGTCGCTAATTTTGAGACTCTTCACAATTGTCACACAAATTATTTGAAAATACAACATTTCACTCCATGTTCATTTTGAAAAGATCCAAAAAATTTTGGAGCAGAAAAAATGTTTCTGAATTAAATTGGGTTAGGTGTAAGATTAGCAGTATAGTTAGGTTAGTTTTAAAATCAGATTTCTAGGAGAAATTACAGAAGTTTCAGCTATTCAAATTCATAGACATCACTCTTGATGCAAGGATTATGGTGTTGATCTCCGAATCAGCTATCCAAATCATGCTGTAATTGGGTATTGTGGTTCTGCCATGACTCTTTCGCATGCATGCACTTTACCAATCAGCTATCTGATCATTTGAAAACATCAAACCTGCATGAGAAAAGCCATTGATCACTAAAGGGTGTTCACAACATTGCTCACGAAATTGAAGAAAAACTCCAATATGCAGGCTATAGTTCGGTGGTGCTTTATAGTAACAACCAAACCAGTGTACGAAATTAAGCTGAGGCGACTGTATAGTATACAGTTATTCGGCCCCTTTTTCGTCTCCCTCCTTGAACTACTTCAAAACACTCTTTCTCTAGCCTTTCTTTCTCTGCTTACTCCTGCGCTATCCTCTTCCGAGTTAAGCCTCTAGCATTTCCTGGACCTTTGGGCCACCTCTTGCCTCTTGAGCTACATCACTCTGGCCAATTGTCTCTCCTGCTCCTCTTTAGCAAGAATATTCTCAGCCTGTCTTTTGTCTTCTTGTTCAATTTCCTCCCCCACTTTCTCCTCGTTGAGTTCAGCATGTAACATTCCCTGGGCTTTCTGGGCCGCAGAGCATTGACCACCTGTCTCTCCTCAGGCTCTGGTCGGACCGGGCTTAAAATGTTCACGCTCGACTAAAACTCTAATTTCCCTGCCATCTTTATTTTCTCCCGATTGAGTATTACTTTCTCAATTTCCAGCTGCAGTCTCTTCTTCCCTCTGCAGTTTTGCTACTTCTGCACCCAGACTGGATGGCTTGCTTGTCCTGCTATTAGAATACATATGACATATTATAGTTGATCAAATAGCCTTAGGACAATAGGCTAAAACAAGGCTGAGATTGAACATCTACAGTTTTCACCTTGTTGCTGCTGGTACTACGTTAGCACATTCCGGGTTCTTTTCTTATTACATCACATCCATGGTAATAAGTGTTAAAAAAACACCGACCGGACTAGAGTTCAACATGTGAATCAACATGCTGCACATCTTATGGCGAATGATTCCACAACTCTTCATGGAGTTGATTCATCCTAACAACTCACTCCAGTCATTTCAACACCACTAAATCAAACGAATCAAATCACATTAGGAAAAACAAGGTTATTCAGATTATGGCACACATTTCTTATTAGGATTAGAGGTCGACTGATTATGATTTTTCAACACCGATACCGATTATTGGAGGACCAAAAAACCCGATACCGATTAAATCGGCCGATTTTAATATATATATTTGTAATAATGACAATTACAACAATACTGAATGAAAACTTATTTTAACTTAATATAATACATAAATAAAATCAATTTAGTCTCAAATAAATAATGAAACATATTCAATTTGGTTTAAATAATGCAAAAACAGTGTTGGAGAACAAAGTAAAAGTGCAATATGTGCCATGTAAAAAAGCTAACGTTTAAGTTCCTTGCTCAGAACATGACAACATATGAAAGCTGGTGGTTCCTTTTAACATGAGTCTTCAATATTTCCAGTTAAGAAGTTTTAGATTGTAGTTATTATAGGAATTATAGTACTATTTCTCTCTATACCATTTGTATTTCATATACCTTTGACTATTGGATGTTCTTATAGGCACTTTAGTATTGCCAGCCTTATCCCGGGAGTTGATAGGCTTGAAGTCATAAAACAGGGCAATGCTTGAAGCACAGCGAAGAGCTACTGGCAAACGCAGGAAACTGCTGTTTGAATGAATGCTTACGAGCCTGCTGCTGCCTACCACAGCTCAATCAAATATCAAATCATAGACTTAATTATAATATAATAAACACACAGAGATACGAGCCGTAGGTCATTATTAATATGGTAAAATCTGGAAACTATATTTTCGAAAACAAAACGCTTATTCTTTCAGTGAAATACGGAACCTTTCCATATTTTATCCAGGGTGGCATCCCTAAGTCTAAATATTGGTGCAACGACAATGCTTATTTCACGAATACGCTTGTTAAATCATCACCCGTTTGGCGAAATAGGCTGTGATTCGATGATAAATTAACAGGCACTGCATTGATTATAGGCAACGCAGGACAAGCTAGATAAACTAGTAATATCATCAACCATGTGTAGTTAACTAGTGATTATGTTCAGATTGATTGTTTTTTCTAAGATAAGTTTAATGCTAGCTAACAACTTACCTTTGCTCCTTGCTGCACTCGCGTAACAAGTAGTCAGCCTGCCACGCAGTCTCCTTGTGGAGTGCAATGTAATCAGCGTCCAAAAATACAGATTACCGATTGTTATGAAAACTGGAAATCGGCCCTAATAAAATCGGCCATGCCGATTAATCGGTCAACTAATTTGGATAATCAATCAATCTTAAATTTCATTATCAATACAGCATTTTGTCATGTTTAATAACCAAGAGGGATGCAAGCAAAGATAAAATTTGGTTGTCAGTGCATGTCAGGCAATACAATCACACACCAAAGAAGTTCACTTTCGTCTAACAACCAAATGCAACATGCTGATACCTTTTGTTCTGTTCTTTTTAGAAGCCACCTCTCCAGGACTCTGATCTGATTTGAGGGAGGAAGAACAGTAATAAAACACCAAGGAATTAGAGCTACTTCACAATAAAATTACAGCCATGGTTGATAGAATTCAGGCACCTTTAAAGCTGCAATATGTAACTTTTTGGGCGACCTCATTCACATAGAAATGTGAGTTATAGATCTGACACTTAACTCTGGCACTCATTTAAAGCAAGTCTAAGAATCGGTAGATATGTTCTATGTGCGCTATTTCTATGCTTCCCATGCTTAAGTTTTGTTTTTGCATCTTTTACTTTCAGTTTTGTACACCTGCTTCGAACAGCTGAAAATACAACATTTTTGCTTTTGTAAAAATGATTGATACACTTGCTTGTTTTGTCATAAACTGAAATCAGGCTAACTATTAGAAGGGCTTCTGAGTGGCGCAGTGGTCTAAGGAACTGCATCTCAGTGCAAGAGGCGTCACAATAGTACCTGGTTCGAATCCAGGCTGTATCACATCCGGCTGTGATTGGGAGTCCCATAGGGCGGCACACAATTGGCCCATTTAGGAATGGATTAAAGATGTAACGCAGTAATTAGCAAGAAAATGGTGGAACACATCTACGCAGTTAGGCATATGTGAACAAATGTTCTCATAATGTGCCATTCAGCAGATGGTTTTATGTGTGCATGCGTTTTGCATATGGGTGATCCTGAGAATCGAACCCACTACCCTGGCGTCATAATATGCCATTTAGCAGATGCTTTTATGTGTGCATGCGTTTGCATATGGGTGATCCTGAGAATCGAACCCACTACCCTGGCGTTACAAGTGCCATGCTCAACCAACTGGGCTACAAAGGACCACAAAGCCTATAAACTACTCAGAAGTAAGACAATGGTGAGCTCTACTGTTAAACAACTACTCACACTAGTAGCTTTACAATAGCCACCCTCTTCATCCCCTAACCCAAAATCTCTTAAGAATATTGAGAAATTAGACCCAAGTATGTGAAGTCGTCCTGAATGCAAACAAACGGGCTTTAAGGTGACCTGGAGCAGAAGGATGTCTCCATTGTATAGGTGTAAACAGTCATGGGTTTAAGGTCATTAAAAATACTTTCTTTCTCAACAGACATCATTAGCATTAGGCCGATGTACCTCTGACCCTTGTCCATGCCCCTCAGAAAGTTTGGAGCATGAATACAGGTGTCATTATAACAACCACTACAGAATCAAAACTCAACATCTTGCAAGTATGACTGATGATTGTATTAATGATAAACAACACGCATATGCAACACACATTACCACTTTCCTGACAGATTAAAACTCAATGAAACTGGACTTTAACTGGATATTTAGTTTAAGTACCTTCAGGTTTGACTTTTGTCATAGCATCCACAGGCTTGTTTAAAAAAAAAAAATGAAGAGCTTTTTAGCTTCATCAATGGTCAACAAGAATTGACTCATACAACAGACTCACAACAGACTCACCACCATTAAAGAGTAGGCTACCTTTTGTCTTTTCTGTTTTTGGAACGGGAACCTCTACAATATTCTCAGCTGAAATGTTTTCAGGGGACAAAGAGAAACCAAAGTTAAGTGTGTGTCAATTAAAGAAGAAGTGATCATGCTATTCCAGAGTGCAAAGTGCATCATCAAACCAAAGTCAACAGTCATTCAGTCTCTGAAAACACATTTAAGTTAATCAAATACATTGTGCCGCTTTAAAGAAAATTAAAACATAATTTAACCTTTATTGTGCCTCTGCCTAGTTTATGGTCTTTCATGTAGGCTTGTTAAAAAAAAGTCCAATAAGACCCAAAAGTAACCAAACTATATATTATTATAGATAGATTTTTTAAGAATGAGATCTATTCTGAACAGGGAACTACTTCAATCCACTAATGAGATTTAATTTTGCCTTATAACAGCCTGTACGAGTTGCAGATCGTCTTATCTAAGCGGTTAGGAGCATTGGGCCAGTAACCGAACAGTTGCTGGTTCAAATCTCAGAGCCGACTAGGTAAAAAAAGAATGTCTGATCCCTGGCTCTGACCCCACTCTTCTGAATGGAGAAAAAACAGATGAAAAGTGCGATATAAAATTGACGGTAAACAATAATCCAACCAATACTCATTTGAACAACAAGTTTAAACTTGGGCCTTGGTTGGCTACACACAAGACAAAACTATTGTCTCTCTCTTCAAAATGAGAGGCAACAATGCAACACAAGCTAATTTTAATCACAGTTTTGACCGAGGTGTTGCATGAAGTTAAGAGGCCTACTTCTTGGTCAAAAACACCACGTGAGTGATACAATATTTCCACGTATGAAGTCTTCTACCTCTGATCCCTGACTGCTGCACTGTCTGTCAAAGGGCTGTTTAAAAATCCATGGTGCGCACGCAAACAGAGCGAAGAGCCACAGTCCAGAGAAAGTTGATTCTCACACAAAGTGTGACCATCATGTCATGCCCACCAGATATCAATTTTCCAACTTAAACACACGGACGCACGCGCACACACACAGACAAAAATGATATTTTTATTCCCAAAGAGAATAAAATCATTCTGGAAAAGAAATTCAAGGAAGATACCTTTTTTCTTGTCCTCTAATTATGTCAAAGGAAAGAAGAACCATTAGCAACAGTGACACATTTCGACACAGTATGTTTTTTTGTTGATGGTTGGTCCATTTACTAGGCAATATTAAGGGTCACGAGGGAGTTTAGCAAAAAACTCCAAATGTAGGCAAATGTCAACACGCACAGGGAGCAACCAACCGGGAGGAAGTACCTTTTTTCAGCATTTCCTTTTTGGGAGCAGCAGTTTTGACCTCTTTCTCGTCTAACATACAAACAAAAACAAAAAAAGATATTAGCCACAGCATGGACCATGTCGGAGGGGACTGTACGTGCCATTTCAAAAGAGTGCAAACTGTGCATCATACCGCAAATATGACACTGTCGCTCAATCTATATGAAACAGAAAGAAGTCACTTATTCCTGTCATGATCCACTCCTGTACAAAAGGCATAACACTTCGTCGATGACCATAATCTTTGATAGTGCCCATGTTTGTAGATAGTAGACACTACACATAAAATAGTTCCATCAACACTGCGAGTCATTTTTATTAGACGGATGCTAAAACTTTACCTCACTACATAATAAACTAAATGCAGTGTTCAGATATTTTACCTCAAGATATTAATAGACTAGTACTACATATTTCAATAGGCCTACTTAAAATAGTTTTTTAAAATCAAAAATGGCCTAAACTCTGGCCTATTGTCCCTCTAGTCTGGAACAGAAATACACCCTCTCTTGGTCATTGTGACCTTCGGAAAATAAAGAAACTGAAAACAGAGTCTGAAACCCCTGCGTAAATACTTAGCCCACATGGCTTAAAGTCAATGTGGACGACATTCCTAAACTCTGGGGTTCAGGCTGAGCTTTGTGGGGCTGTTTGGCAAGAGATGGGAACTTCTCTTCAATCCAATAATAGCATGGTGGTTTATTAGCAGTTACAGTTTAACACACATTTCCTTCAAATAGAAATGCAAAAAATGCTGCAGAGTTGCAAATTCAGTGGTCATTTGGTCATTCACAATGCATTTGTGCATCATTCCAGCATCACGCCAACAACACACTCAGTGTTAGTCCTTTCCAGATGTAGGCCTAATACCATTGAGTCAAAGGAATTTAGACAAAGTAGTCATCCTTGCTAAACTGAATTAACATACTACTGCTGGGATAAGCGAGACAACTGCTAGACAGTCTTAGAATAGACCGTGCAAATAGATACAGCATGTTTTGCATGAAGATCACATCACTGCAAGTATCCCATCAAGCTAATCCAAAGGGGAACATTGCTGACATAACAAGCATTTGAGGATAGAAAACGGCATGTACTGCAATATCCAATGTTCCACTGCTAAAAAGATACACGACATCACACTTTTTTGTGAATTAAACTATGAGACACATAAACTGCGAAATACAACGTTATCAGAAGCCAGATGGTCAGTGGTTGGTTATAAAGATAAAATACTTCATTGACATTTCTGATTAAAGGGAATTACTGTAAGGCTTTTAAGAGTATAGATTAACTGATTACTTTCAAATCCATTCTTTCTTTACCAATGGTCTAAAAGCAGAAATGACAAATTCAGTTTAACTGGAAAAATTAAAAGATTTAAATAGCACATAAATGATTAATTCAGCCAGAACAAAGATGTGCAAAGAATATGTGTATCACAACGATGATGAGTAGTGCAAAAGCTTAGAAAAACTGCAAAGCATAAAAGTATTTTTAAGTCCAGGCCAATATTCCCAATGACACCATAGCAGCAAGTCCAAAGTCAAGGAGGACAAAAACATGAGATCCTCTTTTCAGACATTCTTTTCACAGAGACACTGTCCTTCCTTTGACACGACCAGCGCAATTTTCAATTTCCTCCAGTTAGAGTTGAGGGGCAAGGTGACCTTTGGGTGACCTTAGGCCTCACCCAGTAGACTAGTCTCATTCTGCTCCTCATGGATGGGAAGCTAGGAGTGGAAAGCTCAGGAGCGTTTGACTACTGATCTTGTAGGTCTAATATAACGCCCTGAACCCCAGCACCGTTCTGGGACGTACCAGCATCACCCTCCTCCTCTGCTGTCTCACTCTCTGGATCCTCCACCTTCTCTACGGGAGGAGAGATCACGTCATAGAGAAACGTGAAGAAGCCGTGAAACCAATCTGAGCCCTCCTCAGCTAAAATACCAAAGATTTCCTCTAGGGAATCTGCATTTTCATTAGTAATTTCACCGCCCTCTTTGGTGAAGCCTGACGAGAGAGAGGAGGAAAACAAGGGGGAAGAGAAGAGGAGAGAGAGGATAGAGGATGGAGAGAGGGAAGGGAAGAGAAATGAAGAGAGTGGATGGTAATGCAGGAAAGAGAGAGGCGTATAAGAAGAGCGACAAGAAAATACCCCCTTTAAAAGTTGAGAGTGTAGCTGTCTGAAAGTGTAGAACTTTGAAATGTCGCTGTCAGCTATGGACAGAGGTACTGAAACCAATCCTGCTCAGTGTTTTTAGTCAGTGTTTTTAGACAGTTATTAGTCCTTGTCTTTGATTGGTTAAGTCTTTATTAGTCCCTTTATTAGGGCACACAGGACAAGAGCTATTAGACTAGGCATTATGTGAACTGGAAAGTGTCCGTGATGAGCCAGTATTGTATATACAGTACCTTCAGAAAGTATTCAGACCCCTTAACTCTTTCCACACTTTGTTACGTTACAGCCTCATTCTAAAATTGATCAAATACAAATAAATCCTCAGCAATCTACACACAATACCCCATAATGACAAAGTGAAAACAGGTTTTAGATTTTTTTTGCTACATTTATAAAAATGTACATAACTATTCAGACCCTTTGCTATGAGACTTGAAATTGAGCTCAGGTGCATCCTGTTTCCATTGGTCATCCTTGAGATGATTCTACAACTTGATTGGAGTCCACCTGAGGTAAATTCAATTGATTTGACATGATTTGTAAAGGCACACACCTGTCTATATAAGGTCCCCCAGTTGACAGCGCATGTCAGAGCAAAAGCCAAGCCATGATGTCGAAGGAATTGTTTGTAGAGCTCCGAGACAGGATTATAACGAGTCACAGATCTGGGGAAGGGTACCAAAACATTTCTGCAGCATTGAAGGTCCCCAAGAACACAGTGGCCTCCATCATTCCTAAATGGAAGAAGTTTGGAACCACCAAGACTCTTCCTAGAGTTGGCTATCCAGCCAAACTGAGCAATCGGAGGAGAAGGGTCTTGTTCAGGGAGGTGACCAAGAAACCGATGGTTACTCTAACAGAGCTCTGGAGTTCCTCTGTGGAGATGGGAGAACCTTCCAGAAGGACAACCATCTCTGCAGCACTCCACCAATCATATCTTTATCATGACAGAAGCCACTCCTCAGTAAAAGGCACATCACAGCCCACTTGGAGTTTGCCAAAAGGCACCTAAAGACTCTCAGACCATGAGAAACAAGATAATCTGGACTGATGAAACCAAGATTGAACTCTTTGGCCTGAATTCCAAGCGTCACGTCTGGAGGAAACCTGGCACCTTCCCTACAGTGAAGCATGGTGGTGGCAGCATCATGCTGTGGGGATGTTTTTCAGCGGCAGGGACTGGGAGACTAGTCAGGATCGAGGCAAAGATCGACGGAGCAAAGTACAGAGAGATCTTTGATGAAAATGTGCTCCAGAGCGCTCAGGACCTCAGACTGGGTCAAAGGTTCACCTTCCAACAGGACCCAAAAAAAACTGGTTTTGCTTTGTCATTATGGGGTATTGCATGTAGATTGTCCCTTCCCCCATTTTTTAATAACCGGAGGACTTCTTTTGAGCTGCACACTAAACAAAAGATTTACTTCTGAACAACTGTGTCCAGGAGTATTTTCATGGAACTATTTTTTTGATGTGAAGATTCATTCACAGCATCAACAAAAATTTCTGGTCAAACTAAAGAAACCAAGTCAGTCATGCACAAGCAACATTTACTGTAGAGGTCACAAAAAGATCATCATTAAAAATGCACTTGCCAAGTAGTACTTTGGCGTCCTCCACATCGAAATCACCGTCGCCATCTGCGTCATACGCTGAAAGTTTACCTGCGAAAATGTCATAGATAGGGTCATGCCATAAAAAACATTCAGAGTACAGTCCTTTCCACAAATATGCCTATCCATGAAAATCTTTGCGGGACATTAACTTCCTCTGTAATTAGAAACAGTTAACTGATCATTTGCTTTCTTTAATGTGATCCTCTGGGTTTTAGTGATACATCACTACTTGCCAATGAAGTCATACTATGGTGCTCAAAGTGGACCCGTATCATATTTACAGCCTGCATCTCAGCTCTGAATTCTTCTTACATTTCTGAGGGGGACATGGTAGGGGGGGTCGTGGTCAAGGTGATTCTGCTGAACTGCAGCAGTATAGACATACGGTAGACAAAGCAGCAGCCACTCGACTCTGACTGCACTCTGCAGACATAGCTGTACCACAGACTGACTTCCTGTAGTTACACACACGGCCTGAGTGAGGTCACACTGACCAGTGACTACACACACACACACCGATTTATTCAGTACGGAGAGCTGATCCTTTAAATAATCAGGGAGTTCACAATCACAGTAAAACTAAAACTGTTTGGGAAATTAAGTGAATTTTCTGGTCAAAAGGTTGGGAGGGGAGGGGATAAGAAAATGAAGCTATAAGTAAGTCTAAGTAAGTACGCCTTGTCTGAGCTGAAGTGACCCATAGGCTCATGTTTATGTAGCGTGAGGCAGCATGATGTACAAGTACGCTCCCTGGATAGGACGCTAGTCTGTCGCAGGGCCTTGATGAAATGGAGCTATACTTTCAATTCAAAGAATGCTGAGATATGAGAATGAAGAACTTTCAGTAGGAGTCAAAGGTGGATTTACAGTATGGTGCACGCAGCATCGGCAAGCCAAGACAAATATATTGTTAAATCATTACTTTGAGGCATATTATAATGTAAACTATTCAGAATTAATAACAGATAGAATTAATATATTTTTTTGTGAAGTATGACAGATGGGTTTGTGTTGTTTGGTGATGCATGCAAGCAAAGACCATAAATACCTTGTAAAACCTTTGAAAAGTTCAAAGGGAATTCCTTTGCTCTCGCTGCATGCAAGATTAAGACACACAGGCACATTTTGTTTTTAGGGGTACCATCCAGATCAAAGGTTAATTAAACAGTGTCAGTATTGTGCCAACTTCACGCTACACATTAAATTGGTTATTAAATTATATATTTTTATGACTAATATCAGTACTAATTAATCTTTCCCCTTAATTATCTTTTTGAAAAGTTAAAACAGTATGTTATGGCTTCCTGTCTGATATGTGTTCCTGTCAAGACCACATGCAACATTTCGGTTCCTGTATGAGTCAGAGAAGGCATGAAGTGCTGTTCCTACGTGTCTAGAGTAAGCTATGAGGACAGAACATCATCTAGACCAGTGTTTACCAACTCCAGTCCCCCCAACTGCACACGTATCTGTTGTAACCCCAGACAAACTCACCTGATTCAACTCACCCAGGGCTTGATGATTAGTTGACAAGTTGAATCAGGTGAGTTTGTCCAGAACTACAACAGAAACATGTGCTGTTGGGGGTACTGGTGGACTGGAGTTGGGAAATACCGGAGTAGGGGGCTATACTCAATTTAGGCTTCACATGTACTGTAGCATACTAACACCCAATGCCCTATATTCTACATGGTAGAAAACCATTACCTGCTCTACACAATATATATCAATACAAACATTTAGTAACGTTGTGCATTCTTATCTTGAGAGATAAAGCAAGGCAATAGTTGTATCAGATAAAGGTTACAGCCTGCCGATACTGTAGTTATTTGTTAAAACAGTAACCTAATAAAATAATAATAGCATTGGAATTACACTGTGGTTTCTTTGGGATTCATTGACATAAGCGTCACTCCCGTTTGGTACCAGGTAGTTACCAATTGTGTTGAATTCTATGAGGTAAGTATTGTTACAGCATAGTGTATTCTTAGTAACATGTAAATACCAGGTACCAGCTTAAACCGGGCTGTAAAATAAAGCATTACTGTTTATCATAGGAATGAGGGGAGGTCAGCTGACTCACCAATGACGTTGTCGTAGTCCACCAGATCTAACCACACCACGGCCACGGAGCTCCACACCCCCAACAGAGCCAGAACCATGAACCAGGTGAAGATCTTAGTGCCGCTAAAACCACTAGCAGCACCTCCACCCCCACTAGCAACACCCCCACTAGCAGTAGCAGCCTCCGCTTTCACACCATTCTTATTCACCATTGCTGCGGGCTTCACCTCTGGAAAAGAAAGAACACAATAGCATATGTCAATTATTCTGACTGGGGCGTAGGGTACTGGACAGATCGCAGTCATTTTGGAAGATGTATTTGCTACGACTGTGTTATGTTGTTTTCTCGCCTAGACATCTTAAGGTGAACGCACTAGTGTAAGTCACTCTGGATAAGGGCATCTGCTAAATGTCTAAAATGTAAATAGAATTGGACTTTCAGTCATTGTGATTGACAGGACGGAAAGAAACGGGAGCCATTCTTAGCCCAGTGGCCTTCCACAGAAGCTGTGAGTTCGTGTGCGAGCAGATCTGAGTAGAGGACGAGTGAGGGGGATGCTGAAGTCCGGTTAGAAAATAACCCTGTCTGGATCAAATGACTGAATGACAGAGGCAGGCAGAAGACATAAAGGCCCCAGCCCCTGACTAGTCCGACAGGCTCAACTCAAGGTTGCCCATAATAGCACCAGGCAAGGCAAGCTTTAATATGACAGGTATGCCCAAAAGTTGTTGTTGTGCCTTTGAAATGCAAGATGTCCCCGTATGAAACGTGATATTGGTTAACTAACCTATATCTATATGAGAAACAAGGTGTATGAAACACCAAGATAGATCTGGTTCTCCCTGGTTTGGACCCCCCCATTACCTAGACATGTTTAAAGTGAGACCTAGGATGGGTATTCCAACTCTAATAGTAGAGGGGTAGTCTCAAGTTGGCATACTTCCTAGTGACATAGGCTATTCACACGAGGAACCTCCATAGGCTCGCAGAGAGTTGATGTCTGATGGTATAACTCGACATCATAGGCTCTTGTTCTGGATGTGTAAAGAAAGAAATGTCATACTCTCCACTATAAAATAACTGGTTGATTGCCTAAAGGTCATGCTGGATCCTCGAAAGGTTATGGATTTCTCTCTTGGGTTCTTCAATGAAAACGTGTATGAAACAGAGATGTAAGATATGACTGCATCGTTCCACAGACCCTAAACCGATCCAAATGTAACACACATCGGTCAGAAAGTTTTATTTTGCTCATATTACCTTCTTTCTACCTTCCCGAAAATACCTCATCTTATGTGACAACTTATGTATCCTCTCCTTCAGTGTGGAGCCAAGCATGTAACTGTGTGGACAGTCATTGATCTACAAGTCATTTTGCATTACATTTGACATTTTAGGCATTTCACAGACGCTCTTATCTAGAGCGACTTGCAGTAGTGAGTGCATACAATTTCACAGACGCTCTTATCTAGAGCGACTTGCAGTAGTGAGTGCATACAATTTCACAGACGCTCTTATCTAGAGCGACTTGCAGTAGTGAGTGCATACAATTTCAGACGCTCTTATCTAGAGCGACTTGCAGTAGTGAGTGCATACAATTTCACAGACGCTCTTATCTAGAGCGACTTGCAGTAGTGAGTGCATACAATTTCACAGACGCTCTTATCTAGAGCGACTTGCAGTAGTGAGTGCATACAATTTCACAGACGCTCTTATCTAGAGCGACTTGCAGTAGTGAGTGCATACAATTTCACAGACGCAGTAGTGAGTGCTCTTATCTAGAGCTTGCACTTGAGTGCATACAATTTCACAGACGCTCTTATCTAGAGCGACTGAGTGCATACAATTTCACAGACGCTCTTATCTAGAGCGACTTGCAGTAGTGAGTGCATACAATTTCACAGACGCTCTTATCTAGAGCGACTTGCAGTAGTGAGTGCATACAATTTCACAGACTCTTATCTAGAGCGACTTGCTTATCTTGCAGTAGTGAGTGCAGAGCTCTTATCTAGAGCGACTTGCAGTAGTGAGTGCATACAATTTCACAGACGCTCTTATCTAGAGCGACTTGCAGTAGTGAGTGCATACAATTTCACAGACGCTCTTATCTAGAGCGACTTGCAGTAGTGAGTGCATACAATTTCACAGTGGTGGAAAAAGTACTCAATTGTCATACTTGAGTAGAAGTAAAGATACCTTAATAGAAAATGACTCAAGTGAATGTCACCCAGTAAAATACTACTTAAGTATCAAGTATACTACTTAAGTGTCAAAAGTAAATGGAATTGCTAAAATGTACTTAAGTATCAAAAGTTAAAGTATAAATCTTTTCAATTTCCTAACACTAAGCAAACCAGACGGCACAATTTATTTATTTACGGATAGCCAGGTGAACACCAACACTCAGACATAATTTACAAACAAAGTATTTGTGTTTAGTGAGTCCGCCAGATCAGAGGCAGTAGGGATGACCAGAGATGTTCTCTTGATAAGTGTGAGAATTGGACCATTTTCCTGTTAAAATGAGTATTTTTGGGTGTCACGGAAAACGTATGGACCATGTACACCATTTTCTTTAGGAATGTAGTGAAGTAAAAGTTGCCATACATTTTAAACACTAAAGTACAGATACCAAAAAAAAGTAGAACTTGAAATTATTTTTACACCACTGCATTTTCATTTCTACTAGTCCCCCGTGGGAGTTGAACCCACAACCCTGGCATTGCAAGTGCCATGTTCTACCAATTGAGGCACACAGGACCATGCCAAACAACCCTAAGGAATATCAGTAGCCTAGTCAAACTGCGCACTGTGCCCATCTTCGCGCACTGACCAACACTAGGTAGGCAGCTTGTTCCTGATCTTGCACATCTGCCTGGCACCTTCAGCATTAACATTCTAAAATGGTTTGCACAATATTAGGTTTTATTAGTTAAGTGACAACCTATGTAAATTTGCCAGGTTATTGTTATCTATTCGCTGTTGAAAATGGTGTTTTACCGTAATAAAAGTAAGCTACCGGGGACAACTCTCATCTGGCTATACCTGCTGATCGGGGCTCACAACAGATTTTATTTGGATCGTTCAGGTTCACCATCAGCAATAGTTTTGGTAGTTTTGCTTTAAACAATGAGTGTATATGTTATTTTTTAAATATACAGGATAAAGTTGATAATTTCATAACGAGGAATCACGTTTGTGAGGCTCACATTCACAGCCAAAGCGGGAGGAGAAAATAAGCTCACTAAAAAATTCCCAACGGTCAAAACAATTCAATTTTGAGATGGGATGAAATCAAAATTGGTGCTATATATTTAATGCCTGTCATAGCTAATCTGAAAGCGATCAATATGAGCTCCATCAGTAGCAGATTCATTTTGAATGGAAAATGTGTGTTTATGCAACAAATGTTAGTTAGTGCATCATATCGCGTGAAACCGAATCAATTCGTTCTCTAATCAAACCGAATAGCACCGAATGGTTTCAAATTAAAACATATCTTTCCTGTATCGTATCAGAGGCCAAGTATTAAATCGTATGATGCACTACTTCGTATTGCCATTTCTGGGAGTGTGATATTCACACACCAAAACAGGCCCATCTCAAACTGGATAAATCAATTAGGTTAACCATATCTAAAATTAGCTTTAGACAGCTTTCAAAACAATTGCTCATATGGAAGACAGACTGTACGTACACAAGCACAAGCTCTGTAGGATAAGGTGAAATCAACGAGAGGTGTTGCAATGGCTCACAAGAACCAGCTAGGCTTACAATCACAATGTGCCCTTGAGCAAGGCACTTATTCCTACTTGCTCCTGTAAGTCACTCTGGATAAGAGTCTGCTAAATGACTAAAATATTCATTTAAATGTTGGGACATGGAAACAGTGATTTGTTTCCACAATATAAATATGGGCAGTATTCATTCTCTAAATTGATAAGATAAAACCAGGAATAGAGAGAGTGATGGTGACGACATAACGGGCAGGGGGGTAGGGAGAGCTGGAGCGAGGAAGATCGAGAGTGTGAACAGGTGGTTATTCAACTACTGAAGGCTCCAGAGATACAGGTTTGGAACGAACACACAGCTACCCTACTGTAACTGTACAAGTTCTAAAGCATTTCTGTATGCGAGGTAACACTATAGTTATAAGCAATATACAAACATACACTAGCCTAAGTCACAAACAACTACCTAGCCTACGTTTGCAACAGTACCCATGCCGTGACAAGTCACCATGTTCTATATTCTTTAGTCCTTTTAACCTTTAGGACTTTTACAAGTAGTTTGAGCTTTTAAAAAGCTACCCATTTAGAACAGGTTGCTGGCCAAGGTTGCTCTCTCTACTACCATTTGTAAAAGCCCTACGTTACTGCCGACACTATCACACACTACTCCGTTACCCAAAATGACAACTCAATCCTCACACTGTCGGTTACCATTCCACATTTCTGAATGAAGCAGTTAAGCAGAACCACTAGCCTATCATTTACAAATTCCCTTGACCCTACCTGGGATTTCTTCAGCCAATATGGCTTCTTCACAGATAGGTTCCTCCAACACAGTTTCCTCCATCAGGTCAGATGAAGTGGGATCCACGATGAGAGAACTCCTTGATTTTTCCTAGTTTCTGACAAATCCCCCCTGCCTGTATCAGTTGTAGAAGTCAGCTGGAACTTGATAAGGCCAAACTGGTCCGGGGAACTATTTTTAGAGCTGTCAAACAAATATGGGGAGGGCATGCCGAGTGTGTCTGTGTGTGTGTGTGTGTCACTACTCTGCCATAGCCAAATAGGACGGAGGGGGGACTGTGCAGAACGAAGTGCGCACAAAGACAGTGGAGCAGAATTGGCAATTGTCCAAACAGAGACAAAGTAACAACATGAGAGTTGCCTCTTGAAATGTCTGCATGCTTAAATATCTTTAGAGAGAATCTGCTGCAGAGGTTGAACTTAAACTTCTCTTGAATTTGAGCATGTCGTTACACTTCAGCAGGTATTCCCAAACTGGGGTATGCGTACCAATGCCGTCGGGGGTACGCCAAAGAAAAATTTGATTCACATTTTCAAACAGTCCATTTATATTTTCCAACAAGGCTATACATTTGGGTGAGTTTCCCCCCCCGCCCCCCCCTGCCTGAGTAGCTTCGTTTCACTGCCAAAAATAAAATTAAACCATCTAGTGTTCAGTGAAATAACAATGTCAAATACAGGTAGCCTAGTCAAATAATTAACATACAATCACATTGACCGTTACGCTCTCGCGGGAATTCCACTAACGGTCCGTATGTAGCCAAACATAGCTGCTGCTCATGTTGGTATCTGTACTGATGGCGCAAAAGCCATGACAGGGAGACAGAGCGGAGTGGTAACGCGCATGCAAGCAGTTGCTCCTGCAGCATCCACCGAGAGGCTCTTGGTGCCAAGGGAATGCCTGACAGCTTGAAAGACGTTTTCACTACAGTGAAAATGGTTAACTTTGTTAAAGCAAGGCCCCTGAATCATGTATTTTCTGCACTATGCAATGATATGGACAGCAACCATGTAACGCTTGTGCAACAAACAGAAGTGTGCTGGTTATTAAGGGAAAAAGTACTGACACGTTTTTTAAAATTGAGAGACGAGCTTAAAGTTCTCTTTACTGACCATCATTTTCACTTGTCTGACCGCTTGCATGATGACGAGTTTCTCACACGACTGGCCTATCTGGGTGATGTTTTTTCTTGCCTGAATGATCTGAATCTAGGGACAAAATGCGGGACAAAATTCAGGCTATGATTAAGAAGTGGGATCTCTTCTCTGTCTGCATTAACAAGGACAACACACAGGTCTTTTCATCATTGTATGTTTTTTTGTGTGCAAATGAACTCAAGTTTACGGACAATGTCAAATGTGATATAGCGAAGCACCTGAGTGAGTTGGGTGCGCAATTCTGCAGGTACTTGTCCGAAATGGACGACACAAACAACTGGATTCGTTATCCCTTCCAGTCCACTTACCGATATCTGAACCAGAGAGCCTCATCGAAAATGCAACAAGCGGTTCTATGAAAATTTTATTTAATCAGAAGCCACAGACAGATTTCTGGATTGGGCTGCGCTCAGATTATCATGCCTTGGCAAATCGTGCTGTTAAGACACTGATGCCCTTTGCAACCACTTACCTATGTGAGAGTGGATTCTCGGCCCTCACTAGCATGAAAACTAAATACAGGCACAGACTGCGTGTGGAAAATGATTTAAGACTGAGACTCTCTCCAATACAACCCAACATTGCAGAGTTATGTGTATCCTTTCAAGCACACCCTTCTCATTAACCAGTGGTGAATTATTCACCATTTTCAATGAACAAATAAGGTTTTATATGTAAAATGGTTAAATAAAGAGCAAAATTATTGATTATTATTATATTATTATTTGTGCCCTGGTCCTATAAGAGCTCTTTATCACTTCCCACGAACCGGGTTGTGACAAAAACTCACTCATTCTTTTGTTTAATAAATGTATAGTGTGTGTGTGGCAGGCTTACAATGATAGCAAAAAAACAACATTTGAGAGTGCGTTGACCCTGGTGCTAGAGGGGGTACGCAGCTGGACTATAAAACGTTTGGGAACCACTGCACTACAGTATTTAGAGCTTGCTGTAAAAAAAAAAAAAGTTGCTTAAATGTGTGAACAAGCAGCTCATGAACAGGCAGACACACCCCTTTAACTTTACACTACACTACTGTAATAATAGAGTAATAATGTATTCTATCGTGTATTGTTTTATGATGTAGGCTGTTACCTTTTGTTGTAATGTCATTGTTTTAATCCTGTTTGGACCCTTGGCATCAGCTAACTGAGATACTACAATTTTCTCACTAGATGGGTGGAAAAATGCATTACAAACTTCCAACATTTTTGATACCATACCTTAAAGGAGGACGCTGTACTGTACATGGCACTCTCTCGTATGCTTCCAACAATCGGGCACGCAATATGCTAGTTACCACGATACAGAAGCCATCACAGTCATCATTACATTTTAAATGGTGGTGGACAACTCTAGTATTTTTGGAGTCAACTCCGACTCCTGCTATCAGTATCATTGGAATCGACTCTCTATCTAACATTAGCTACAGCTGCAATGCCAGTATGTGCATGCACACTAATGAACTGGGTGATTGATTAGCAATGCATAGAGCCGTCTGAAAATCTCCACTAACAAAAATATGCAATATCTTACGTCTGGAGCCTATTAATGACCATTTTAATTTTTGGAGTCGACTCCGACTCCCCACCACTATATATTACAGCCCATTATGACAACACCTGACATGTAAGGCTATCCGCTAATCTTAGTTTGTGTTTAACATAATATCCTCTATAATAGTTGAGTGCATCATGTTAGTAGGTACATAAAAGGCGGCCAAAGGTTTCTTTGGTTTGGGCTACAAGCAACCATGAAATTGAGGAACTGTCAAGCATGCACAAGCCTTCAAAATATGTCTAGAGGTGGTTGATGTTGCCCTGGCTACAACCACTGGCACCAACCGCTATCACCCTAGTGTAGACTCAGTGTCTCTTTTGCAATACCAGCACAAACAACCCACTGCGTTCACAGCAAGACAAACAGGGCCAAGCATTAGTAGGCTATGCCTTTCTATCAGATATTACAATCACAGTACATGCTTACTTTTATGATACTTCTGATAAGCCAAGCAAGTCCGTGCAACTGTAACTGTTATCAACCACTCAAAACACAGGGCACTTTCCAATTGTTTAGACTCAGTGCTTACAATGACACTCTCCAACGATATTTTATGAGTAGACTATTACTCATGTGTTAAACATGTTAGGTAACGCTTTAATGATCCCGGCTGCTTTAATCACACAAAACCCAGCGCAGAGTTACACAGGCTTTTTACCAGATCTGCGTGTCCGGGGATGGTCTGGATGAATTACATGGTGTCCACTGAAGGGAATCATTTTACAACTATGAGAGAAATTCCCCCGTATTGCCATACACGTCAACATTATTCATCACAATTTGAGAATAGAGAAACAAAAAGCCTAAACCAACCATCGAAGGCAAGAACATTATCAAAGTCTTTGCCTCCTGCTCGTGCAGTTGCATAACTGGCAAATAAATATTGAACTGGTGGCAGCCTAAAATACTGAGACCAGGTTGTTTAACTAGCTATACTTGCATATTAGACTATAATATAGTTTACTAGATATGCTGTTAGCTAGTTAGCATAGGGATTAGGGAAGGGTACCGACCTTTTTTGGATTGGTTCCTGGAATTCTTCCTCGGAGCCATCGTAAATGCACGGATGCTTACAGTTCAAAGGGTTAGAAATGCTCAAATACTTAGCCTGTACGCCTTCTTGTTCTCTAAATACAACTCTGATACCTCCTTATTGGTGGAAGCTCCTACTGCTGACTATCACAACACAAGTAACGTCCTCATGGATACTGACAAGCTAAAATGTACTAATGAGTGATCTCAAATTCGACAGGGAACGAGGTCATGGGCGGATGATTTTTTGCTGTAGTTCTACAGCGTGGACCACTATCGTTGGGTCGCGCCTAGAGAATCCGCCTTGAAGGTTTTGATACATTGCCTGGCTACACGACTCCTTGCTCCAGACAAACGCCACGCCACGCCACGCCCACGGACGTACATTTTCTTCTACGTAGCGAACTATAGTGCAGCGGAATAATTTAGGGTAAATTGTCAGGCTATTTGATAACAGCAAAAACGTGGCAAAAAAAGGGAACGTGTCCTCTCTATCGCGAGATTTTAACAATCAAAGGTTTAGGTGGCTGCTGGCTGGAAACTAGAGGGCTCCTATCCCCCCTCATCACCATTATATGTGTCTTTCCTTTCAGATAGAGGCGGTGGATCAGGGAGGGACAGAGGGGACTGTATTGTATCTAACCTGAGGGGGGGGGTCTTCTCCATGTCGTGTGCTGGGGGATTCCTGCAGTATCTTCTGGGGGTCAGATTATAGCAGTTTCCTGGAGAGATTAATCTGGAGAGAGAGAAATACTGCCAAATACATAGCCATAATATGACGTTTGACATATACACTCACAAGAACTACAGTGCATTCAAAAGGTATTCAGACCCATTGAATTTTCCACATTTTGTTACATTACTGCCTTATTCTAAAATGTATTAAATAAATAAAAAAATCCTCATCAATATATACACAATACTCTATAACGACAAAGCGAAAACAGGTTTTTTAGATTTTTTAGCAAATGTAAAAATTAAAAATATATACCTTATTTACATAAGTATTTTTACCCTTTGCTATGAGATTCGACATTGAGCTCAGGTTCATCCTGTTTCCATTGATCATCCTTCAGATGTTTCTACAACTTTATTGTAGTCAACCTGTGGTAAATTTAATTGATTGGACATGATTTGGAAAGTTGACAGTGCATGTCAGAGCAAAAACCAAGCCATGAGGTTGAAGGAATTGTCCATAGAGCTCTGAGACAAGATTGTGTCAAGGTACAAATCTGAGCAAGGGTACCAAAAAAAATGTCTGCAACATTGAAGGTCACCAAAAACACAATGGCCTCCATCATTCTTGAATGGAAGAACTTTGGAAACACCAAGACTCTACCTAGAGCTGGACGCCGGCCAAACTGAGCAATCGGGGGAGAAGGGCATTAGTCAGGGTGGTGACCATGAGTTCCTCTGAGGAGATGGGAGAACCTTCCAGAAGGACAACCATCTCTGCAGCACTCCACCAATCAGGCCTTTATGGTAGAGTGGTCAGACAGAGGCCTTTTGCTCAGTTGTGCACCGGGGCCTCCCACGCCTCTTTCTATTCTGGTTCTGGTTTTGCTCCTTCAGTTTCTTGGCAATTTCTCGCATGGAATAGCCTTCATTTATTAGAACAAGAACAGACCGACAAGTTTCAGAAGAAAGTGCTTTGTCTCTGGCCATTTTCAGCCTGTAATCAAACCCTCAAATGCTGATGTTCCAGATACTCAACTAGTCTAAAGAAGGCCAATTTTATTGCTTCTTTAATCAGAACAACAGTTTTCAGCTTTGCTAACATAATTGCAAAAGGGTTTTCTAATGATCAATTAGCCTTTTAAAATTATAAACTTGGATTAGCTAACACAACGTGCCATTGCAACACAGGAGTGATGGTTGCTGATAATGGGCCTCTGTACTCCTATGTAGATATTCCACAAAAAAATCTGCCATTTCCAGCTACAATAGTTATTTACAACATTAACAATGTCTACATTGTATTTCTGATCAATTGGATGTTATTTTAATGGACAAAAAATGTTTGTTTTTTTCAAAAACAAGGATATTTCTAAGTGACCCCAAACTTTTGAACGGTAGTGTATGTCGCACGTCACTACTTCACAGGAGCAGCATTTGAACGTAAACATGTATTTTTTATCATGTGCCTTAATAACAAACTTGTATTCCATCGATAAATACGAATACAATTGTTTAATTATGAGCCTAGTTGGTTTGGCCATGGAAAAAGGCAGGAACCTTCCCACTAGTCATGATTGGCTGAGATAATGTATGGGCTGGACATGCCGGGAGATGAGTTTGGATTGGTCTGCCATGTAGCCCACTTCTGTCCATAACATGAGCTGTTCAGTATGTTGACAGTCCTTTCTACTGTGCCATTTTTGAAAGATATAACATTAGGCTTTGAGAACTACAAACGTTTTGCTACTTTTCTCAATGACATTGTTGCCATAAATTTAGCAGGCTCTGTCGACAGATCAGTAGGAAAAAGGAATGGGCTACTGCACACGCCACGGTCAGTATGAACCGGAGACAAACCAGATGTAGCGACAAACAAAGCAGAGTTAAATGGTTCCAGTCTCCCGTGAAGCGTTCATCCATGTTTACGGGTAAGAGTCTAGCTACACTTTCCGGAAATAAGTTTCTAATTTTGTCAGAAAGTCATTTTTATTGCAAGTTATTGCATACCGCTTGCATACCAAATGTCAAAATTGAACCTGGTGTATTCTACTATTCTTACTCTCAACAGTAAATTGAGACCTCGGCTGAGCGTATGTTGCTTACAGACCCACAGATGTACAGACCCACAGATAACAGGTCTCAGACCATGACAACTGCAGGCCTGCTTCCAGCAGCATTTGTATTCCAACTCGGTCAAATACACTATAGAAAAGGGTGGTCGAGAAGAAACACTAAATCAATCACACAAATATCACATCAACATTGCAATTGGTAGCTTGTTGTGTCCTGGAATTATGTAATATTATTTGTGACCGCAAGTCTTTGATCAATGCAATTCATCGTCCTCTGAAATTCAAAAGCATTTTATTCTCGTTGTCATGTTGGTTAATTTATTAAGCACTTATTTACCCAAAATATACTACATTTAATTACATCAACACGTGGGAGCACAGGGGTTGTGGATATGGAAGCATATAATTCTGTAGGAGCTTTTTTTCATGTAGAGCTTTTTCAACAACCAGACAAAGCTTATCTTTCAACTAAAACCAAATAAATGATTTATTTTTATACATTTGCTATAGCACTGTGCAATTCACATTGTTGGAGTAATCCATTTAGAGTTGTAGAGCACAGTCTTCATTTTGTTTGCATAAATAAAATAAAAAGTTGTGATTCCCTCCAGAATATCTCCCCCTAGACCTTCGTCATTGTATTTCAAGCAGATTTAGCTGCAGGCTGTCAAGGGTAATGCCAATGACAATAAATGTAGCTTTCCTCTCAAATACAGTACAGTAGCCTATAAACATCCTGATTCCGTGGGTGAGATCCTTTCGTCGTACATATCCGTTGCTTCTTGACACGTGTGGTTTTTCTTGCCTCTTTTTATTAACATGAGAAAGCAACCTTTTGAAAATAACACAGGGTTCTCGGAAAAAAGAAGAAAAAAAACTTGTGTCAAGTTGCCTACAAAATAATGACAGTCTATTTACAAAAAGAAAGATGGGGTCAGTAATTTAATATCAGCGTTCGTTAGCTAAAGAGATTCAGTTTGGGGGATGTGTCCTTGTATGTGTCCATTTGGTGAGAGGAAAAACTTCACCCAGCCGCCTTCAATACATGTCAGTTGCCAAACTGAGGAAACTGAAGGATATCACACATGCATACTATAGTCATGTCTTTACATTCTGTCAAGTCCTTGATTGGTCACCTGACAATCCAGAAAATCTTCCTCATTGAACCGTTTCCTAAACATGGATTGGGATGAAGGGTAGTGATAGGTGGTTGGAAACCAAGCGTGTTCCTGGAATGTATAGGGGGAGAGAAAAAAAGAAGAAAGAAAAGAAACGTGTGCAGTGTACCAATCAGGTCACAAAGTGAACCCCCAAGCAGAGCGACTTTCTCAAGATGGAAGGACACCTTTGCTCTCTGAAGATGGGCATGGCAATAAAACATATTTCTTACAAATAAGGGGAGGATAAACAAAAGGAGACAAAGACATTGAATAAAAATAAACCTAAATGACAAAAACCTTAAAATGCCCTGGAATATTCCTCAGTCCATTCACTGTACAGTGTACACAGCAACAATTGTTTCTCGCCATTCTCCTTGCGTGTTCTCACGCCTCTCCACATGGCTGGGTGTAGAACGGTGTTTCTGTGTGACGCTCAGGCTACGGACCTTTTTGAGGGGTTATTAAGGTGTTGTGACCTCTTATAAGATCTCATAAGGAGTCGTTGAGCACAGGTTTGTGTTACTAACACATGGATCTGGTGGGATGAGTTGAACAGTCCAAGTTTGGTGCCAGAGGAAGAAGAAAGGAGGAAGAGGAGGGCAGGCTAGCAGAAGATGAGCCTTCTTCGCCGACACCGGCGACCTCACGTGGACTTCTGCCGGTAGTGAAGGGTTAGGTCTCCACCACTCTTCCAGATAAAATGCTTGACGGTCCGCAGGTCCATGTTGGGATCCAATACCTACAGAAACGAAAAGTGATTTTGGGAACATATATATTAATACAAGATGTAACAAAGGCAAAAGATGGGGACTGTACCGTATAAGCTGCACAGTACCTGGTCCTGACAGAGCAGCTCGATCTTCTCCTCGGCCAGCACGGCCACGTCCTCCTCCTCCTTCTGCTCACTGGGCTTGTCGTTGTTCGCCGAGGCCCCCGTCTGAGACTCGTTGTCCAGGTTGATGATCTTCTCGTACACGTGCTCCATCACCTTCCTCACCTGGAGCATGTCACTGGCCGACAGGCGGTCCCTATTGGAACACCACAACGTTGGAATATAACCGCAAGCTTGGAACATTGAACAGTCAGATATAGTTCCAAGTGAATGATCTTTTTACAAAATGTGGTTTGCAGGGAAGGATGAACACACAACACTAATAGGAACAGAGAAACTGGTTCAATCGTTATAAAAGTGTTTCACTTACTTCTTTAAGGTTTTTGCACCAGAAGAAGAATGAGGCTGGAGGTAGAAGGGGATTTTGTTGAATTTGGGCATGTTTTTCTAAAAGACAGGGAATAAAAAGTTGAAAATCATACATGAGAATCATAGCGTATAAACACTACACAATTAGCTATAGCACATTACTGTAGAAAGACATTTAAATTTATCATTAAAGGACGAGAGCTCACATCTACAGTGATGTCGATGACCCACTGTGGCACGGTCTCGTTGAGCAACATGGACTCAGTCTCACCACCGGAGTCTCGACACAACAACCTGGAGAGAGAGAAAGAGAAAGAGCCTTGAATAAGCCTGCCGGGATGGTCAGGTGGGTGGGGTTTGCACTTTTAGTACTATTTCATGCCACACTGTGATAGACAGAGATAGCATTGTATATTTTACCTGAACAAGGTCCTTCCCCCTGCCTCTCCAAAGATGACTGGCGTGTGAGGGGGAACATGGAAGTAGCCGTTTCCTTTCTGTATCCTGCTCTCATGCTCCCCGTTCACTGAACACACACACACACACACACACACACACACACACACACACACACACACACACATCAGAACATAGAATATCACTGATAGATTTCTTTCAACTTAATAACGTCGGAAAATATCACTGTCTGCATTATACTGTTAGTAAATGTGTGTGTATATGCGTATAGCAGCTCACTGTGGTTCATCTCTGTCTCTTCATCCATGGGGTTGATGTGGGTTCGGGGCCAATACTCCAGTAAGGCCTGCAGCAGCAGTCCACCCAGGTTCACTAGAAAAGAACAGAACTCTGTAGGAATGATACTGCATGTACGGTAACACTGTTTGGGCAAAAAAAAAGTCAACCATATCTTACAGGGCAGTAAAAAAAAAAAAGATCACTCACACTTGGGGTCAGACCCATCAGGACTGGAGAAGCCTGCATCCTTGGCTGACACCCATGCAGCAAAGCAGTCGCTCTCATCCAGCGTGATGGTCAACATCTACCCAGCAGAATATATGTTTAAAATAAGAACAAATCCCTGTTCCACCGACTGTCCAAAGCTTACAATGTAAAACAGCGCAGGATCAGCTTACCCCAGTTTTAAGATCCACTGAGAACCAGTTTGGCACATAGACCATTTTGAACCTCTTTTTAATCTCTTCGTCAAACTCCATCTTTCCCAGGTCTTCCCCTTTACACGCCTGGATGAGGACAAGAGGTATTCAATCATACAATATGACAAACAATGGAGAGATGGACGATAAATGATCGATAGAAGAGAAAGCAAAAGACACACACCTTTAAAACATCCCAGTATGCAATGTTGTTGTTGGTGTCTTTGGTTAGTATGTGTCTCTTGTCGTTCAGAATGTGGCACTGGATAATGCTGGCTCCCCCTAGTGGACAGCAATAAACACAACACTCATTTAAGCCTAGAACATATGTTTTTTTTAAAACTTTAACTAGGCAATGTGCGCTGCCGTATGGGACTCCCAATCACGGCCTGATGTGATACAGCCTGGATTCGAACCAGGGACTGTAGTGACGTCTCTTGTACTCTTGCCTTAGACCGCTGCACCAGGCGGGAGCCCAAAATACAGAAGGTGTTTAAAATAGAATAGATATGTGGGCTCCTGAGTGGCGCAGCGGTCTAAGGTAAGAGTACAAGAGACGTCACTACAGTCCCTGGTTCGAATCCAGGCTGTATCACATCAGGCCGTGATTGGGAGTCCCATACGGCAGCGCACATTTGGTCCAGCATCATCCAGGGTAGGTCGTCATTGTAAATAAGAATGTATTTTTAACTGACTTGCCTAGTTAAATAAAGGTTAAAAAAACATTTGTAATTGCAATATTTGCAATGCAGTTTATTGGGAGATTTATGAAGTTTGAATCTATCAATCATTTTTAATGATTAATGATCATAAAAAAATAAAAAAGTGTGTGTGTGTGTGTTGTGTTTTTACCTGTAACAACCTGCTCGGGTTGAGTACAGAGAGGCGTCAGGGGAGCAGTGCAGTCGTTGTCGTAATCGCCAGATGCTCGGAAATTATGAATGCCCTTCAGAGACTGCAATGAGTCATGACGGGAAACATAATCAGGGAGTGAACATTGCATTAAAAGTATACAGCGACACACAGGCCTCACTGAATCCTGCTTTTTTTCTGTTAGATTTTTTACAGTAATTCTATGTCTATTTAATATGAACATATCCATTACTCATATACAAACCCTGTTGTTCAACTTCAGCTATGCTGCTTACCCATTTGTTGACGGTGGACTTGGTGGTGGAGACCCAGAGGGCCGTGGGGGGGTCTGCCGAGCGGTCCAGCTCCATCTGAACCAGGGAGGCAAGAGGTCATTCAGATAGGAAAACTGATGGGTAAATGTGTTGTTGACAGAAACACTTATGGATGACTTCACCTTGATAGTACTTGCTAATTATCTTTAAGATTTCTCATTAATGCGTTCCTGACTCTACTAATTATTATACTAGCGTACTTTCTTGTATACAACAGTCTTAAAAAAAACATTTGAGTTAATGTTACAAAATACTTAAGTCCAACAAACATCTAGGCCTAATATCTACAGGTTACAACCTTTTCAACTACGTTTCCCATCATGCCATCGGCAAGGCTTATCGCAGTAACCCCACCCCTTTCACCTTGAGGACGGGGGCTTTCTCCTCACAGATCAGAACGCGGAGGTCTGGATTCCTCAGGTCGGTGCAGTAGATCTTGCGGTCGCGACCGCCGGAGTAGACATGCGTGAAGGCTTCATTGACCTGCAGGGCCCACACGCCCTCATCGTGCACCCGGTAGGTAGCGATGCACCGCTGCTGCCCCAGCGACCACAGACGGATGGTCCCGTCTGAGCTGCCCGAGAGACACTGGGGGGAAAAGCAGATGTAACATTAGGAATTACATTTTCAAAACTTTCACAAAAATGTCCGGGTTGTTCGAAATCCAAGTTGAAAATGTCCAGGTAAGAGGCTTCCCTCGCAGCTTATTGCCAGCAGATTCCAGAAATGACTGAAAAAGTCCTCTCCCTCCTATGAAGCATAAGAGAGCCATCGCAGCTGACATTTTTAAGGGTGAGGAATGAAATGAGATTTCTAAGAGCCATCCGTACCTGAGTGCCATCCCTGTTTAGCAGTAATGATTTAACGTTGTCTGTGTGACCTTTCAACTTCATCAGCTTGGCACAGGTTCGAGGATCCCAAACTCTCAGCACCTGTAGCAGGACACATTCACTCTATGAGGTATATGAAAACACAGGTTTAGGTTTTTGTTGGTGGCATACTCTTTGTTCTTAGACACATCTTACTTTAGAACATGGAGGTGAAGTAACAGGTTCAGTTAGCTGGAAGTATATCAATGTCATCACACCACTAGAAACATTACAACTATATCAATACAAATGTGATTTAAGAACCCACCTTTTCAGTGGACCCTGACACAATGACGGTGCCCATCTGATTCATAGCCAGACTGTAGATGGAGTCTTTGTTCCCACTCAGTGAGGAGGCTGTGAGACGACAACAACAACATAGTTACCACAACACTCAGGTCTGTCTCAACAGTCTACTCGTCAGTAACCAGGAAAGTCCCAATGAGATACAGTGTATTTTACATATTTAAGATATCCATCCTTCAAATTGATGTGTACTACAGAAACAAGAACATTGTCTTCAATGATGGTTCTCCAGATAAGACATCTATCTCATGTCTTCATGCCAAGTTGTGCAGTGAACATTTACAATACTCAGTCTAGGATATGCCTGTGTCATAATATAGCTGGGTCATGTTCATTAGGGCAAGGAATGGAAAACACTTTATGCAACAGGAAAAGAAAATGATTGTTTCCAGGTAGTCCCTCCCTGTTTCAGTTCGGTGCCCAATGTCTGAACAGGACCCAGATGAGAGAGCATACTCACTGGTGACAGTATTATTGGAGGCGGTCAGTGCCGTTAGTGTGTTGACGTCCCATAGAAAGATCTGTCTGTCCAGCCCTGCTGAGGCCACCAGTTCCTTGTCCTTGGCATAGGCTAAGGCTTTGACATAGTCCTGTACAGACAAAACCATAGGGGGTTACATCAATCTGATGCCAAGTCAGTGCTTTTGAGTAAGATTTTGGTTCTGATCGTGCTTCAGCCTATACCTTGAAATGTGCATGCTAACTCTAATGTAGCAGTAACGTTATGCGTATGTACCTTATGTTTGGCCTTTGTGATGATTTTGGAGCTCAGTACATAGTATGTTATTACATACCTTATGTGTTCGCAATGTGGACATGCAGAATCCCTTATGCGCATTCCAGACTTTCACTGTGGTGTCTGAGGAAGCAGATATCACTGGAATACAGAGTAAAATGTCTTTATTTTTCCGACACAGGATAACTAGGAACAGACAATATGCTATTAAAAACATACATTTTCAAAGGCAAAAACAACAACTATTTATATCAATGGCTTGCAGGCTTAAGTAACTGTCCAGTGTTTCCAGATTTCTATGAAATATGACCTATAATTAATGACAATATGAGTGAAATAGTTTCCCTTCCAAACAAATTGTAGTTAAGTATGTTAAAAAGCAGCTTTCTGTGTTGGAATGGTGTGGGCATACTGTATACTGGTCATTAATAATATAAATGTGAGTAGACCGCTGATTGGCCAGCTCAGGAGGATGACGACATCCTCTATGACAAAATATAAAGTATTTTTGAAATGGTCTGTTTGAGGTACAAGTGAGGTATTTTATTTATTTTTAAGTGTTTGTTCTACAATTCATGCTTTAGCCACAAATACGAGTATAGGATGAGTAAACAACATTATTTGGGTAGGAGTTAACAGAATATTCACTTTTAAAAGTGAGATTTTCCCTGGACATATAGTAGTAAATATCCATTAACAGGGTTTTGCCAATTTGCACGTGATGGAAATGTCCTAAAGTCTGGTTGCTTTTCAGTGATAATTCTTTAATAAAAATATGCACTTTCCATTCTGAGGGGGAGGGTTCAATTGAACCCCTTCAGCTCTGGATTAATACATTACACTGACTCACATGTCTTCCCATTGCAACAGAGGACGATGTCATTGACCCAATCTGTGTGGTGTTCCATCGATGCAATGTACGGGTCCTGCTGCAATAAAGAGAGTTTACGCTGCATAATCAGTGGGTTTATGCAAGTATTCTATGACAATCAATTACAATAACAGCACAACAAATAAGTCTGGATCTTTTCATTTGAACATTGACCATAGGCATTGGTCTGTACATCTATGCATCTAAAACATTAGCTCTTTCTCAATTCATCTTTCCTCGACACCTTTAACATCCCCTCTCTTCGCCTCCTTCTCAAAAAAGGGGAGGGACCTTGGACCGTCTCCTCCAATACAGTTGAGAAGGAGACGATAGGATGTCAGGAATCAAGGAAAGATGAGCAATAGAGCCATCAAAACCACAGTGTGACCTCGAGGGAGAGGGGTCGTGATGATAATATGGCATTCTGCCAGTAGGAGTGTTTAGGTGACGGACAGGTTACCTTGTGCTGGTTGACGCTCCATATCCTAATAATGGAGTCTCGGCCAGCCGTGAAGAGGCGGTTCAAGGCCGGGTCGAGCTGCAGAGCATTCACCCCATTGCGGTTATACTTCTCCACCTCATCCCGAATCACATAGGACACCTGCAGAGAGAACTGGATATGAGTCCACTTTGAACCATATTACAATATAATGAAGATAGATTGGTGTTGTTTCTGGTGAATCCTTGACATTGTCCTGTATACCTATAATAACATATAGGCACTGGTGTTGGCACTGTTGCTGAAACATTTCTAGTGTCATATATGGCTTGTAAACACTGGTAATGTATATCGGTCAAGGATATCTGTTGAAATGGATGATGGAACCTGTGGAAATGAATGATGCTACAGCAGGGAGTGTCAGGTGAGTCCTGGAAATACTAGCCCTTCATCACCACTCTCAGTTCCATTACACATAAGTCATTGGACAAAGGTCCCTTCTGTAGGAGGGAGTTTTGTTAAGAACCCCGACACTCAATCTGAACATTAACACACATCGCTTGCGGTACGGTATTGGAGAATTCAGCGAGAATTATATCAGCGAGAATTAATAATAATAGAAAAATAGTTGATAGGTTTAACCTTGATAGGTTTAGTGCTCCCACACAGCCATATCTCTGTGTTACAGCGGTTGTTTACAGAAAACAGACAAGACGAGGTGACCGCCTGTGCTAATTAAGCAATAAGGCCCAAGAGGGTGTCAATATACCACAGCTAAGGGATGTTCTCAAGCACAACGCAAAGTGGAGTGCCTGGATACAGCCCTTAGCCGTGGTATATTGACCATATTCTACAACCCCCTAGGTGCCTTATTGCTATTATAATTAGAGCAGTAAAAATAAATGTTGTGTCATACCCGTGGTATACGGTCTGATATAGCACGGTGTCAGCACATCAGCATTCAGGCCAATTTATAAATAGCTTTCTAGCATGTTCCGAGCACCTGCGTGTGAGCGTAACTCTGGAAGTGTAGTGGATATGTAGTTTCAAACCAAAATATTGGATGGAGGCAACCATAGGTGTATGGATCTGTGCAAAACTGCTACAGTAAGTGTATCTTTTTCATTTGAAGGATTCTTTCTCACGGATTAATGATAAGGTCCATATGTTTCAAAAGCCGTATCGCAAGCAATGATTATTGACGTGTCTAAACGTTAAAACACAGCGTTGGGATTTTAGTTCACAAAGCAGTCTTGGGCGAAGCTAATGGAGCTCACCAGTCCTTGTAGTCCTAAAACCACAAAATGAGTTACCTCTGGTTCGTTCACCCATCCTTATGGGAAAAATTGGGTTTTGGAATAAATGCAGAAAATAAGGTCTGAATTTAACACACGCTTAGGAAATCTTATACGTTTTGTTGTATTTGATAATAGCAGTCAGTTAACATGACCTTTATGAAGCCTGTATGTGCTTCATGATTTTTTTATCACAAATTCTTCAAAATTCAGAGAAAGTGACATTAACCGATTAAGTTTATCTCAAAGAACAAAATGTATAACATTTCCTAAGCCTGTATTTACCACAGACCTTATTTTTGGAATTTATCCAAAACGGCATTCATTTTTCCCATAGGCTTTGTCCAACGATCCATTGTGGAGTTAGTGCCTACAAAAAGACAACCATTAGTATTTCTCTCTATGGCTGAGAAGTGCAGGGAGAAGGCAGAATGCCGCCTCGAGTTTGAGAGTTGTGTAAATAATAGCCGTCCCATTAAACTCAGCCTAAATGTACATTCTGAGATACCATAGCCTGCTGACAGACAGTGAAATTGTTTTTATTTCACTATATGCAAATTGCAGTGGCTCTGCAATGCAAATCTGGAAAATTCAATGCAAATGGATTTCCAGGTGCAGAATACACATTTGCAGATATCTACATACAAACATTATATTGCATCAACAGGGGACAAGGAGACTTGTTGACCATCTATAGTACTGTAATGCAGCACTCAACACACTGCATGCCATCATTAGTCTTGCGACTACAGTTTGATGACGTCGGGCAAAATAGGATCAAGCCTATCAAATTGTAATAAGACAAAAGATAATTGCACCATCCAACTGGTTGCATACTAGATAGCCAAAATAGAAAATCACGTCCTTCAGTTAGCTATCTCGTGACGTGAGGGTGGGCGCGGGGAAAATTATTCCATCTCTACCCGCAATAACACCCCATAATCCCACTTTCACATACAATTATCTTGACAACCCATTAAACTCGAAACACGATCTCGGTAAACCGAAATGAGTCATTTGCAGCGGGTCGCAAAATCTTGTGAGTAGCTGTAAGCTAAACTAGCTCTCTGCTAGCGGTGCCAGAGCCTGGGACTGACCGCCTGGGACTGACCGGCTGCACTTGCCCGCCACACGTTGAGTGTTTAAAGACATCCATGGATAACCAAGCAAAATATACATTTCCGCGGCCATGAATGCAACTTGAAAAATCCTTACTCTGCATGACAAAATAGATACATTTACCTGGACTTTTCTCCGCCCAGCAGCATTTTGCCTGTGAAGAGTCGCCATCTTACATGTTGACAGCTTAACGTCACTTCCATAAGGCGCAAAGGAGGATACTTCCGGAAAGTGAGGGCCCAATCTTCGAGGCTCCGCCTACAAAATTGATAGGCGCCTTAATACATGTATTGCACAGAAATAATATATTTACACTAAACAAAAATATAAACGCAACATGTAAAGTCCAAAAAATATTCCTTACCCCAGGATACTTCAACTGGTGACTATCCGAGAGAATAAAGAAAAAGGTGCACTGTTGCTGCATAAATCTGATAGATGTATTGACGGGACAAGTAAACAATCGGCAACATGTAAAGTGTTGGTACCATGTTTCATGACCTGACATAAAAGATCCCAGAGATGTTCCATATGCACAACAAGCTTATTTATCTCACATTTGTTTACATACTTGTTAGTGAGCACTTCTCCTTTGCCAAAATAACACATCTACCTGATAGGTGTGGAATATCAAGAAGCTGATTAAACAGCATGATCATTACACAGGTGCACCTTCTGCTGGGAACAATAAAAGGTCACTCTAAAATGTGCAGTTTTGTCTCACAACACAATGCCACAGATGTCTCAAGTTTTGTGGAAGCATGCAATTGACATGCTAACTGCATGAATGTCCTCCAGAGCTGCGTCCAATCGGCCTTGCAACCGCAGACAGCCTTATAACCGCAGACCACGTATAACCACGCCAGCCCAGGATCTCCACATCCTGCTTCTTCACCTGCTGGGTCGTCTAAGACCAGCCCCCCGGACAGGTGATGAAACTGTGGGTTTGCACAACCGATTCATTTCTGCACAAACTGTCAGAAACCATCTCAGGGAAACTTGACTTGACTTGACCTGACTGCAGTTCGGAGTCGTAACCTGCTTCGCTGGGCAAATGCTCACTTTCGATGGCCACTGGCACTCTGGAGAAGTGTGCTCTTCAAGGATTAATCCCAGTTTCAACTGTACCGGGCAGACAGTGTGTATGACGTCGTGTGGGCGGGCAGTTTGCTGATGTCAACATGGTGGTGGTGGGGTTATGGTATGGGTGGGCATAAGCTACAGACAACAAACACAATTGTATTTATCAAAGTCAATTTGAGTGCACAGAGATTCTGTAATGAGATCCTAAGGCTCATTGTCATGCCATTCATTTTTATTGATTTATTTTTATTTAACCAGGCAAGTCAGTTAATAACAGTGGGTTAACTGCCTTTTTCAGGGGCAGAATGACAGATTTTTACCTTGTCAGCTCGGAGATTCAATCTGGCCCAACGCTCTAACCACTAGGCTACCTGTCGCCCATTCATCCGCTGCTATCACCTCATGTTTCAGCATGATACTGCAAGGCCCCATGTCGCAATGATCTGTACACAATTCCTGGAAGCTGCAAATGTCCCTACATACTCACCAGACATGTCCCCCATTGAGCATATTTGCGATGCTCTGGATCAACGTGTACGACAGCGTGTTCCGGTTCCTGCCAAAATCCAGCAATTTCACAGAGCCCTTGAAGAGGAGTGGGACATCATTCCACAGGCCACAGTCAACAGCCTGATCAACTCTATGCAAAGGAAATGTGTTGCACTGCATGAGGCAAATGGTGGTCACACCAAATACTGACTGGTTTTCTGATCCACGGCCATACTTTTTTTTATGTGTCTGTGACCAACAGAGGCATATCTGTATTCCCAGTCATGTGATATCCATAGATTAGACCCTAAGGAGTTTATTTCAACTGACTGATTGCCTTATATGAACTGCAACTCAGTAAAATCTTTGAAATTGTTGCATGTTGCGTTTATATTTTTGTCCAGTGTACATATATTATCACGGAATACATGCGTGGTGAAAAGCAATGTAATTACAGTGTTATTGTGAGTTACCTAACATTTTTTGGGTATTATTTTGTAGCACCTTCATTTTAGTAGTGAAACTATCCTGGAATCATGCCTGGTTTGCAATCTCAACAAAAGGCCTTCATTTGTCTGTGTCCTGTCTGGATTTTATCACAGATATCTGTCTATTCATTTCTGTCTAGGACTATTTATCCAGTCCCTGTAAGTTCTCAAATGGTACTGGGAATTTTGTGACCATAAATGAACTTACATTCAACCCCTTGACCTGACAATTGGTCAAGGGTGCATTGTTTTGTTATTTATCCACCTGTCTGACATATTTGGCCCTGCTGGCAAAAAAACAGTCTAGGCCAGCATAGGTCACCAGCCTTCGCTGTGTTTTTGCTGTGACCAACCTTCGCTGTGTTTTTGCTGGTGACCAGCATCTGTTTTGGACATTGTGACAAGCATCTGCTGGTATAGTGGTCACCAACTAAACCAGCATCAAAGTACTTTGGAGGGCCTAGTTTTCCCCTTAGACATGCAAGTCACATTAAGCTGGCTAGCAAAGTGATGTTTAATTCCTATCAGAATCCAGAAAGAGTGGGGATATCCCATTTTGTTTTATTTTAGTCACCCACAATATGCATTCAGAATGACTGCCAGGGTTAGAAAGATAAGTACATGAGATTACCTAAAGCATCTAAACTGGAACAACCATTTCAGTAACGGGTACAATAAATCCAACTACCAGATTGGATTAGTTTAGAAAAATGTATCTTATTTATCTTTGTGTAGCATAAGATTAATTAATCAAGCAACGTACATACTGTCGGAAGTCGGCTCCCCTCCTTGTTCGGGCGGCGTACGGCGGTCGACGTCACCGGCCTTCTAGACATCGCCGCTTAATTTTTCATTGTTCCATTTGTTTTGTCTTGTTCCCTGCACACCTGGTTTACATTCCCTAATCACACTGCATATATATATTCCTCTGTTCCCCCCATGTCTTTGTGTGGAATTGTTTTGTTTTGTGTTTGTTGTATCGCGGCAGTCTGGTTTTTCACCCTGGGCATTGCCTGTACCCTATTTGGGGAATTATTGGTGAACCTTATTGTTATATTATTGACGGTATTTTGAGCTTGTCACTTTTGCCGGTTGGCTTAAGTTGTAGCTGTTTGCGCCGTCTGTTTGTTGCTCTTGGCTAATAAAGTCGCCTGATCACCTATTCTATGCTCTCCTGCACTTGACTCGAATGACCAGCAGCGAAAACCCTGACACATACAAAAATACAACAAACAAAAACAATATTGAAACAAACAATTCCCCAAAAATCTAACTGCAATGGAGCATGCTGGGAAATATGATAATGATGGGCGTGGTTTTGCCAGACTACCTTGACCAGCTACCATGCTGGACCAGCATAGACTGGCATGGACCAGCTTGGTCACCAGCATTCCAGCATTAACTGGTCACTAGCATCCACAGCTTGACCAGCTGGTCGGCCGGCCTAACCAGCTAGACCATGCTGCTCGGATCAGCTTGACCAGCACTGACCAGTATAGACCAGAATGGGCCAGATTGAAATGTAGGCTGGTCTATGCTGTTTTTTTATGCAGGTTATTCTGCTAATGACAGATACTAATGTTTAGCCTCCCTTGTATCAATGGGTGGGTACAGAGGAAAATCCTTCTGGGAACATGCCAGAAATTCAGCTCAAAAATGTTTTGGGTCATACCAAGATGACTGTCACTCTTCAAGTCTGCCCCTGCTTCTATCACAATAAAGCATGAATTTAGTGTTATTGTTACGGTTCTCTAGGTGTGAAGGATAGTCGGACCAAAATGCAGCGTGTAGATTGCGATCCATGTTTAATGACAAACACACTAAACACAAACACTACAAAACAATAAACGTAACGAAAACCGAAACAGCCTATACTTGTGTAAACTAACACAGAACAAGGACATCAGGACACTAAGGACAATCACCCACGACAAACTCAAAGAATATGGCTGCCTAAATATGGTTCCCAATCAGAGACAACGATAAACACCTGCCTCTGATTGAGAACCACTCCAGACAGTCATAGACCTTGCTAGATAACCCCACTAGCTACAATCCCAATACACACACACCAAAACCCCAAGACAAAACACACCACAATACAAAAACCCCAAGACAAAACACACCACAATACAAAAACCCCATGCCACACCCTGGCCTGACCCAATACATGAAGAAACACACAAAATACTTAGACCAGGGCGTGACAGAACCCCCCTAAGGTGCGGACTCCCGAACACACCTCAAAACAATAGGAGGGTCCGGGTTGGGCGTCTGTCCATGGTGGCGGCTCCGGCGCGGGACGTGGTTAATGTCTTAGTCCCCTCTCCTCGCGTCCCTGGATAGTCCACCCTCGCCGCCGACCATGGCCTAGTAGTCCTCACCCAGAAACCCACTGGACTGAGGAGCAGATCGGGACTGAAGGACAGCTCGGGAGTGAGGGGAAGCTCGGGAGTGAGGGGAAGCTCGGGAGTGAGAGGAAGCTCGGGAGTGAGAGGAAGCTCGGGAGTGAGAGGAAGCTCGGGAGTGAGAGGAAGCTCGGGAGTGAGAGGAAGCTCAGGCAGGTAGGTAGATCTACCAGATCCTGGCTGACTGGCAGATCCTGGCTGACTGGCGGATCTGGCGGATCCTGGCTGACTGGCAGATCCTGGCCGACTGGCAGATCCTGGCCGACTGGCAGATCCTGGCCGACTGGCAGATCCTGGCCGACTGGCAGATCTGGCTGACTGGCAGATCTGGAAGAGTCTGGTTGACTGGCAGATCTGGAAGAGTCTGGTTGACTGGCAGATCTGGAAGAGTCTGGTTGACTGGCAGATCTGGAAGAGTGGCTGACTGGCAGATCTGGAAGAGTCTGGCTGACTGGCAGATCTGGAAGAGTCTGGCTGACTGGCAGATCTGGAAGAGTCTGGCGGGCAGATCTGGAAGAGTCTGGCTGACTGGCGGATCTGGAAGAGTCTGGCTGACTGGCGGATCTGGAAGAGTCTGGCTGACTGGCAGATCTGGAAGAGTCTGGCTGACTGGCGGATCCTGGCAGACTGAAAGATCTGGCTGCTCCACGCTGACTGGCGGCTCTGGCTGCTCCATGCTGACTGGCGGCTCTGGCTGCTCCATGTAGGCTGACAGCTCTGGCGGCTTCTTACAGACTGGTACCCCTGGCGGCTCCATGCAGACTGGCAGTTCCTTGTAGACTGGCAGCTCCTTACAGACTGGCAGCTCCTTGCCGACTGACAGCTCAGTGAAGACTGGCAGCTCCGTGCAGACTGACAGCTCAGGCTGCTTCATGCAGACTGACAGCTCTGGCTGCTCCATGCAGACTGACAGCTCTGGCTGCTCCATGCAGACTGACAGCTCTGGCTGCTCCATGCAGACTGACAGCTCTGGCTGCTCCATGCAGGCTGGCAGCTCTGGCTGCTCCATGCAGGCTGGCAGCTCTGGCTGCTCCATGCAGACTGACAGCTCTGGCTGCTCCATGCAGACTGACAGCTCCATGCAGACTGACAGCTCAGCTCCGTGCAGACTGACAGCTGCTTCATGCAGACTGACAGCTCTGGCTGCTCCATGCAGACTGACAGCTCTGGCTGCTCCATGCAGACTGACAGCTCCTTGCAGACTGACAGCTCCGTGCAGACTGGCAGACTGACAGCTGCTTCATGCAGACTGACAGCTCCTTGCAGACTGACAGCTCTGGCTGCTCCATGCAGACTGACAGCTCTGGCTGCTCCATGCAGCCTGGCAGCTCTGGCTGCTCCATGCAGACTGGCAGCTCTGGCTGCTCCATGAAGCCTGGCAGCTCTGGCTGCTCCATGCAGCCTGGCAGCTCTGGCTGCGCTGAACAGGCAGGAGACTCCAGCAGCGCTGTAGAGGAGGAAGGCTCTGACAGCGCTGAACAGGCGGGAGACTCCGGCAGCGCAGGAGAGGAGGAAGGCTCTGGTAGCGCTGAACAGACAGGAGACTCCGACAGCGCAGGAGAGGAGAAAGGCTCCGGCAGCGCTGGAGAGGCGAGGCGCACTGTAGGCCTGATGCGTGGTGCTGGTACTGGTGGTACTGAACCGAGGACACGCACAGGAAGCCTGGTGCGGGGAGCTGCTACCGGAGGGCTGGGGTGTGGAGGTGGTACTGGATAGACCGGACCGTGCAGGCGCACTGGAGCTCTTGAGCACCGAGCCTGCCCAACCTTACCTGGCTCGATGCCTACTCTAGCCCGGCCGATACGAGGAGCTGGAATATACCGCACCGGGCTATGCACCCGCACTGGGGACACCGTGCGCACCACTGCATAACACGGTGCCTGCCCGGTCTCTCTAGCCCCCGGTAACCACAGGAAGTTTGCACAGGTCTCCTACCTGGCATAGCCATACTCCCTGTGAGCCCCCCCCCCCAATAATTTTTTGGGGCTGACTCTCGGGCTTCCGTCCGCGCCGCCGTGCTTGCTTTGCCAACCTCATTCTCCGATAACCTTCTGCGCACTGCTCCATCGAATCCCAGGCGGGCTCCGGCACTCTCCCTGGGTCGACCGCCCACCTGTCTATCTCCTCCCAAGAAGTATAGTCCATACTGTACTCCTCTTTGGGCTGCTCCTGTTGCCTCCTCTCCTGCTGCACCTGTTGCCTCTCCTGCTGCTCCTGCCTGTTGACACGCTGCTTGGTCCGTTGGTGGTGGGTGATTCTGTTACGGTTCTCTAGGTGTGAAGGATAGTCGGACCAAAATGCAGCGTGTAGATTGCGATCCATGTTTAATGACAAACACACTAAACACAAACACTACAAAACAATAAACGTAACGAAAACCGAAACAGCCTATACTTGTGTAAACTAACACAGAACAAGGACATCAGGACACTAAGGACAATCACCCACGACAAACTCAAAGAATATGGCTGCCTAAATATGGTTCCCAATCAGAGACAACGATAAACACCTGCCTCTGATTGAGAACCACTCCAGACAGCCATAGACCTTGCTAGATAACCCCACTAGCTACAATCCCAATACACACACACCAAAACCCCGAGACAAAACACACCACAATACAAAAACCCCATGCCACACCCTGGCCTGACCCAATACATGAAGAAAAACACCAAATATTTAGACCAGGGCGTGACAGTTATAGTGTAGAGGTGCTAGTCTCTCTAGTCAGATGGATTGCCTCCCACAATGTACCAATGGCTCCAAGGTCTGGGTTTTTGAGACTATAGAGGTGCCTCTATTACTCTAAGTGAATTGGAATTTCAACGTATTGGTCCTTTTCAATTAATTGTCTGTGTGTTCTAAAAGGTTGCAGATGTAACTCTGGAGAATGCACCTGTTTCCTACAAAATGATGGTGCATTTTGTACTCTGTAATGAAACCATCCACAGTGGTGTTTTATTTGCTTGGTATTTTAAGCTACCACACAACATTCTTTGAAATGTCTGTCCACCACCTCAAGCTCAACCTCGACAAGATGGAGCTGGTCTTCCTCCCGGGGAAAGTGTGCCCACTCAAAGACCTCTCCATCACAGTCAACAACTCCACAGTGTCCACCTCCCATAGTGCAAAAAACCTTGGCGTGACCCTGGATAACACCCTGTCGTTCTCTGCAAACATCAAAGAAGTGACTCGATCCTACAGGTTCATGCTTTACAACATCCATAGAGTACGACCTTTCCTCACACAGGAAGCAGCGCCGGTCTTAATTCAGGCACTTGTCATCTCCCTACTGGACTACTGCAACTCTCTGTTGGCTGGGCTCCTCGCTTGTGCCATCAAACCCCTGCAACTTATCCAGAAGTTGAACACCCACCTGGTGTTCAACCTTCCCAAGTTCTCCCATATCACCCCGATCATCCGCACACTCCAATGGCTTCCAGTTGAAGCTCGCATCCACTACAAGACTATGGTGCTTGCCTACGGAGTAGCAAGGGGAACTGCCCCTACCGTCAGGCTATGCTCAAACCCTACATCCCAACCCGAGCACTCGGGAGGTCACCTCCTGCTCAGCCCAGTCAAAGTTATCTCTGTCCTGGCACCCCAATGGTGGAACCAGCTTCCCCCTGATGCTAGGAAAGCAGAGTCCCTGCCCATCTTCCCGAAAACATCTGACACCATAGCTATCTTAAATTTCACAGTCAGTCTTATTCCCCCCCAAATACTTGTTTTTGCACTTGTCTTTTCCTACAAGCACTTACTTTGCTGATATCTTCTTTATTGAGGAAAAAATTGACTAGAACTGTGATATATGGTTGTCTCACCTAGCGATCTTAAGATGAATGCACTAACTGTAAGTCACTCTGGATAAAAGCATCTGCTAAATGTAAATTAATGGGTCATTTTTAATGTACGCCGCTTTAGATAGACCACAGTCAAGTGAGAATAACCTGTTTTACAAAATTAATGAGGCTGTGACGAAAGATGCCCTTCGAGGGAACTGGGCAGAAGAATGTGTGGACTGGATCTGAACTGCAACACATTTGCTGTCTGAGTATGCATGATTTATTCTGTGACCAAATGACTATGTGATAGGCTACCTCGGGGTCTATCTAGGAGCAAAGTATCTCCATTTTGCAGGTAACTCGACAGCCTCTTAGGACCAGAGAGGCAGTGACGTTGACTTGGGAGGGTAGGCCTACATCATTTAGAACTTTACTGATAGTAATAACCAGCCATTGCTTATTCTCCATGCCAGATAATCAAGTGTAGCTGTTCTAAACAACACAGGTCTACATGTAGGCTATTACTTCAATTACAGTGTTTATTCGATATTAACCCAACAAGTAGTCTTAGTAGTAGGCCTTCTGTAATGTATCCTAGTCGGTGCGATCCACAAACGGTTGTTCTTACCGTTTACCAGCAGAGGGGGCAATGAACCCAGGTGTGGAATACATTTGTTGAGACAGTGCAAGGCATCAACACACATTATAGGCCACTGGATTGGTGGGTGAACTCAATAAAACATTGTATTACTGACTCATATTGTCCTAACCATTTAAACTAAGTTATAGACCTACTTTAAATCTACCCAGAATTAAAAACAAAGCATTTTGTTGTCATGAAAACATCATAATCCCCATTAGCCTCATGATCCTATTGAGCCTAGCTTTTCAAAATAACATCCTAATGTTCAATTTCTGAAGAACAGGTGGTTACATAATTAGGCTAGTTATGTGGTTAGCTTGCTAATTAAATGGGGAAAATCGATTTCATAAATCACTATACAGTCTCCATCAGGATGAGGTATGCATTCACTGATAGTTGAGTTAATAATAATATTAAAGATCAATCAAATGTCCTAATCCTTTTATCCCATAGGGCTAGGCCTACATTTCAACTATAGGCTATTTAAAAGCATAATTGACTAACCTAGGCCTATCTGAGGGAATCATGTTCTGTAGCACATAACGTGTGACAATGTGTGACACATCTAAGACAGAAAGATTACAGACTCGTCAAACGAGGAGTTTTTAATAATACTCTCTCACTATCCAGACACCTTTGCTCATCCTCATTCCGTCTATACATTGTTTAAACGTAGTAGCAATAGCATATTATTGCATGCTCGACTATCATTTTATTATGCCCTCATGAGATGCATAGCCGGTGATGTGATGTGCTGTCCGAAAAGTACAGACGAATCTGAGTAGGCGTTACCTTGGGAAATCTTAGTTCCTCACTTCGCGGCTCAAGGGCAATCAAAATGGTTCGGACTGGTTTTTCGGAGAGAGGTTACAGAAGATGTTGAAAACGTTCAATCTCTCACCGGCGCGCGTATGAAGTTGGTACAGCCTACTTGGACTAAATCAACAGCTGTGTGGACAACGACTGTTTCTGGACGGAGCACATTAAATCATTTATTTGGAGCCAATTTATTGGAAAGTGTTATAAAATATGAATTGGTCAACTCAGAACCGTAAAGAATTTGCCTAATAAGGAGTTGGGTTAACAACTGGTAGAATTGAGTCCGCGCGTTTTTTTCATCCAACATGGGATGCACCTTGCATTAATACTTTAATTATAATGCTTTTGAAATAAGGTGTTTCGGATGGTCTGGAATTGTCTAAAGAGTGTTTGACAAGGCCTTACTTCGGGTATCTCTACCAGTGGATGGGAATTCTTAAATCTATTGAAGTAGACTGGGGGAAGCAATGCTGTAAATAAAGGAGTTTCACATGTAAGTAGCCTATTTTCATCTACCTTTGTTGTCTAGTGCCGGTTCCTAACCTCAACAAAATATGTCATTAGATGCCTACTGGCCCTACAATTTTTCTTTAATCAAACACAGCCCATATAAACTGTACAATTCAGCTAAAGTGTATAGGCTATCGTTAACATGCGGCTATTGATTGTAGTTGACACATAGCCTAGTTTGAACCTTTTGGAGGGGCCAATAGGCTATTTTATATTTCAAATCGGCTAATTAATATATAATATGGGATTCAATTAATGGTATTATATTTAGGCTTATATATTTGAGGTTTTTCATTATAGCCTAAGACTATAAGTCATATGTCATATGTCCTGTATTACGCAGTTGACTTGGCATACGAAGTTGTGAAACAAAAATTGTGCTTTCAACTACAGTTAGAAGATTATCGGGATGGCTACTATTCATAGTTGTTCGTTGAAATAATGGTAATTTGAGAAAGGGTCTTCGAAAATGTGCGAACCTTACCTTAATGCGTTGCATGTGTTGTTTGGAAATCACGGTGGCGCGCGCACGGAGGATTAGTTCCCCCACTCGGTAATCATGTTCAGAACAACTCTTTGGTTGATTACTTGGGTCGAATGATTAGGGCGCGGGAGTGAAACATTAGTAGCAAGTCTTCCTAGCGGTATCGTGGTTGTTCTTTTCACATTTGCCCAAAATATGATTTAAGATTTGTGTTAGTTACGTTTTTGTTACACATTGCTCCTTCTCAGTGTTTTCAATGTAGGCCAGCGCTTAACCCCTGTGTCCTTTATATATGTAATCCAAAGAGTGATTCCAAACTATATAGGCTACTGTATTTTTTAATTAGCAAACATCAAATAAGACTGCGCAAGACTACTTTAACCCAGGGACAACAGGTGTCCGCAGGCTATGCCTCGCATGCAATAGCCAGGGTACATCTGAGAGTAGGCCTACCGTCGCAGTTCAAAAGCCACGGGCGCTGAGATGTACTAGCGTGCTATTCTCCCGAATAACTGACCTTTCGAGATGTAGTTGGCTAAGCAGACGCGGAAGCTGTCAAGGGCTCAGAGCGCGCGGTGGTTTTGATCAGCAACGCGGACCGCTGAGCTCTTGTCCAAGGTCCTGAAAGTCAAAACAATAAACTGGTGATTCAGTTAAAGTCTAATTTCGGACTACGTTAGAGCCCTTTAAAGTGTATATACGTGTATATAGGCCTAACAGAACTGGGAGGAATATTGATATTTTTCTACATCACTAGCAAAAAGGATTTGCTCCAACAGCAGCAAAATAATATAGAGTTTAATGAAGATAAAAAGAGAGGAAAAACAAGAACTCATTAATGTTTATAAAAAAGATATATGTATATATACAGTACCAGTCAAAAGTTTGGACACACCTACTAATTCAAGGGTTTTCATGTACTATCATGTACTAACCAAAAAAGTGTTAAACAAATCAAAATCTATTTTAGATTTGAGATTCTTCAAAGTTGCCATCCTTTGCATCGATGACAGATTTGCACAATCCTGGCATTCTCTCAACCAGTTTCATGAGGTATGCATTTCATGGAATGCATTTCAATTAATATGTGTGCCTTGTTAAAAGTTAATTTGTGGAATTTCTTTCCTTCTTAATGCATTTGAGTCAATCAGTTGTGTTGTGACAAGGTATGGGTGGCATACAGTAGATAGACCTATTTGGTTAATGACCAAGTCCATATTATGGCAAGAACAGCTCAAATAAGCAAAGAGAAACAACAGTCCATCATTACTTTAAGACATGAAGGTCAGTCAACATGGAACATTTCAAGAACTTTTAACTCTCATGAGGACCTCCACAGGAATGGAAGACCCAGAGTTACCTCTGCTGCAGAGGATCAATTCATTAGAGTTAACTGCACCTCAGATGGCATCCCAAATAAATGCTTCACAGAGTTCAAGTAACAGACACATTTCAACATCAACTGTTCAGAGGAAACTGCGTGAATCAGGCCTTCATCAGTCCTTCAAATTGCTGCAAAGAAACCACTACTAAAGGACAGCAATAAGAAGAAGAGACTTGCTTGGGCCAAGAAACACGAGCAATGGACATTAGATCGGTGGAAATCTCCCCTTTGGTCTGATGAATCCAAATTGGAGATTTTTGGTTCCAAACGCCATGTCTTTGTGAGATGCAGAGTAGGTGAACGGAAGATCTCCTCATGTGTAGTTCCCACCATGAAGCATGGAGAAGGAGGTGTGATGGTGCGGGGGTGCTTTGCTGGTGACACTGTCAAAGATTTATTTAGAATTCAAGGCACGCTTAACCAGCATGTCTACCACAGCATTCTGCAACGATACCTCTCCCCATCTCTACCCACTCACCCCCTTTTGACCTCCTCCTTTCCCTCAGCAACCAGTGATCCAGGTCAACAACATCAATGCAACAGTATAGCTTCCGTCCCCTTCCTCGCCCCAACCTGGGGTCGAACCAGGGACCCTCTGCACACATCAACCACAGTCACTCACGAAGCATCGTTACCCATCGCACCACAAAAGCCACGGCCCTTGCAAGGGGAACAACTACTTCTAGGTCTCAAAGCGAGTGACGTCACCGACTGAAACACTATTAGCGCGCACCACCGCTAACTAGCTAGCCATTTCACATCGGCCACACTTAGTCCCACTATCATTTGTTTTTGAAAAGGACAATGACCACAAACACACCTCCAGGCTTTGTTAGGGCTATTTGAAAGTGATGGAGTGCTGCATCAGAAGATGACCTGTCCTCCACAATCACCTGACCTCAACCCAATTGAGATGGTTTGGGATGACTTAGACCACGAGTGAAGGAAAAACAACCAACAAGTGCTCAGCATATGTGGGAACTCCTTCAAGACTGTTGGAAAAGCATTCCTCATGAAGCTGGTTGAGAGAATGCCAAGAGTGTGCAAACCTGTTATCAAGGAAAAGGGTGGCTACTTTGTTAACACTTTTTTGGTTACTACATGATTTCACATGTGTTTCTTCATAGTTTTGATGTCTTCACTATTATTCTACAATGTAGAAAATAGCAAAAATAAAGAAAAACCCTTGAATGAGTCAGTGTTTCCAACCTTTTGACTGGTACTGTATAAACAATGTGTGTGTGTATATATATATATATAGGGCTACAGTATATATCAACATCCAATATATATATTAGACTTTTTAATATTATTATCCCAATTGTATTTCATCTTTATTTGATGATAATAGTACACAATGGTACCACCCAGATTATCTAAGACATTTGGAATTAAAAACAGAAAAGTGCAACAAGTTTGGATGTGCTATGTCTAGATGGATGTTATGGCTGTAGCTTTTGCTTGTATACCTTCAAACACACACCATGTTGCCCCTAAGACAGGTAGCCAGAAGTGGAGCCTCTGACTGTGCTATGAGGGGGGTTTGTTGGTTATATAACATGCCTGGCTCATGTATGCATGCTATGTGGCTGCACATGAATAACAGCCTTTGAATTTACATAACACTGTCGAAACATCATCAAAGTCGTTATCAAGAGATCCACAACTCACACTGCCTCATTTGACTGTGCCTTCAGAAAGTTTTCACATCCCTTGAATTGTTCTACATTTTGTTGTGTTACAGCCTGCATTTAAAATGGATTACATTGAGATTTTGTGTCACTGGCCTACCCCATAATGTCAAGGTAGAATGATGATTTTAGACATTTTTACAAATTAATAGAAAATTATAGCAGAAATGTCTTGTGTCAATAAGTACTCAACTCCTTTGTTACGGCAAGCCTAAATAAGTTCAGTGGTAAAAATGTGCCCCCAAAACATTTTTGGGCTGTCTTTTGGGCTTGCGTCATTGACGCGAACCCTGGCGTCGTCGCTGTCCTTCCCTCGCTGCCTCCGCCTGCTTCCATGGCAGGCTTCTGTCTCCTGCCATAATCTCGTCCCACGTCCAGGATGTCCTCCACTCCTGGCTTTCCTCCTGTGCACGCTGCTTGGTCCGTTGTTGGTGGGAACTTCTTTAACGCTCGGCAAAATGGGTAGACCAAGGCGTAGCGTGATTTGGGTTCATCATAATTTATTTCAATGTGAACCAGCAACAAAACAATAAAGAGAAACAAACAAACGAACGTACAGCCTTGTAGGGCTCAAAAGCAACAATACAAAAACAAGATCCCACAAACAACAGGTGGGAAAAGGCTGCCTAAATATGATCCCCAATCAGAGACAACGATAGACAGCTGCCTCTGATTGGGAACCATACCAGGCCAACATAGAAATACAAAAACTAGACTACACATAGAAATAATAAACTAGAACACCCCCCAGTCATGACCTGACCTACTCCACCATAGAAAAAAAGGCTTTCTATGGTCAGGACGTGACACTACAAAGATACAGACATCCTTCCTAACTCAGTTGCCGGAGAGGAAGGAAACCACTCAGGGATTTTACCATGAGGCCAATAATGACTTTAAAACAGTTACATAGTTTAATGACTGTGATAGCAGAAAACTGAGGATGGATCAACAACATTGTAGTTACTCCACAATACTAACCTAATAGACAGAATGAAAAGAAGAAAGACTGTAAAGAATAAAATATTCCAAAACATGCATCCTGTTTGCAAAAATGCACTAAAGTAATACTGCAAAAATGTGGGAAAGCCATTCACTTTTTGTCCTAGGTACAGAGTGTTATGTTTGGAGAAAATCCAATACAACACAATTACTGAGTACCACTCTACATATTTTCAAGCATAGTGGTGGCTGCATTATGTTATGGGTGTGCTTGTACTTGGGGAGTTTTTCAGGATAAAAAAGAAAAGGAATGGAGCTAATCACGGGCAAAATCCTAGAGGAAAACCTGGTTCAGTCTGCTTTCCACTAGGTATTGGGAGATGAATTCACGTTTCAGTATGACAATAACCTCAAACAAAAAGCCAAATCTACACTGGAATTGCTTACCAAGAAAACAGTGGATGTTTCTGAGTGGCCGAGTTACAGTTTTGACTTAAATCTACTTGGAAATCTATGGCAAGACCTGAAAATGCTGTCCCTCTGTCTACCAATGATCAACAACCAATTTGACACAGCTTGAAGAATTATGAAAAGAATAATGGGCAAATGTTGCACAATCCAGGTGTGGAAAGCTCTTATCGACTTACCCAGAAATGTGCTTCTACAATGTTTCGACTCAGGGGAGTGAATACTTATGTAAATGAGATATTTCTGTATTTCATTTTCAATACATTTGCAAACATTTCTAAAAACATGTTTTCACTTTGTCATTACGGGGTATTGTGTGTAGATGGGTGTTAAAAATATCAGTTTAATCCCTTTTGAATTCAGGCTGTAACCTAAATTAATGTGGAATAAGTCAAGGGGTATGAATACTTTCTGAAGGCACTGTATACAGAGTGAAATAGTTGTGAATTCATAGTTATGAATCTAATCAAAAGCTTTGCTCTGTTGAAGTGTTATTATCAGCAATAGGCGCATCTGGAATATTCTCTCTAAGCTTGTCTCTTATCAAAATGAGGACAAATGCAGTCTCATACTCTCATTTCATTGCTATTGAACAAGTTTAACTGAATATCACTTATCATTTTAGCCTATGGTTTGTCTATGGCCTACATAATGGCTATAGCCTGTGGGGAGGATTTATCAAAGTGTAGAGGTTTCATCTGGGTCCCTATTGTTGTTTTTCAAAAGGCATCACTGTGCCATGCTATGAATGATAGGCTAATACTTTATTGCTCTGGTGAAGCAAGGGAGTCCAATCAGTCACATATAATGTGAATGCCTACATCACATCTCTTCTTCACAGAATCTCTGAACATTTATATAATATAACCCGCTCAAGGGTCTTTTACCTAGCTTGATACCTCGAGATATCCCCTACCCTTTTTGCTAAATAGTGTTATTACAATTATAAAGCGATCTTGCTATAGCATATAATGAAATAATTACTTTTTAGGCCTACATTTCAAGACTTGTGTCAGTATCAATCCACCCACATGCCAAGCTCCGATGAACTGATTTATGGGTAATATTGTAAGGCTTCTGGATAGGATACATGGACGACAGACCAGGCCTGGTTGTTGTGAAACATTCTATCCCACATTTATGTGTTTGTTGTGGTTTTCAATGGTAGAAACATAATCCTCATGATTTTGACTTGACCAGTGGCTGTTTCGCTAAAGCAAAGCAAGCCATCCCACTGGGCACAGATGTCAGTTCAACGTCAAGTTTTCATTTACATTTGGTTGAGTTGTCAACTAACGTGAATTCAGCGTGAATCAACAAAACATTTCACCATGTCATTGTATTTATGTTAAAAGTTAGGTGAAGAAATTACAAAATGCCCTTACCTTAATGACTTTCTGCAAATCCAGTCAGTTTTCCACGTTGATTCAAAGGTATCACATAGATTTTTGGAGTTGAAATGACGTGGAAACAACATTTCTCTCTCCACAGTTTAACAAAAAAATGTTGTCTTTATGTTATATTCGTAGCCAACAATGGTGTGAAGTGCGAGGGAATGTGTGAATAATACAGACATTTTTACTGTGATTTATCAGACAATGCTTGGTTTTCCTTGTTGTCCCTCTGTATTTCATTTTAAAGGCCCAGTGCTTTCAAAAACAAGATTTCCTGTGTTTTATATATGTGTCTAGAAAAAGTTTACACCCCATTGAACTTTTTTCACATTTTGTTGCGTTACAAAGTGGGATTTAAACAGATATAATTGTAATTTTTTGTCATTGATCTACACAAAATGTCATAATGTCAAACTGAAATGAAAATTCTATATATTTTTTACAAATGAATACAAATTAAATATTAAAGTATAGTTGGTGAATAAGCATTCACCCCTTTGTTAGGCAAGGCTAAATGAGTTCATAAGTAAAATTAACAAATCATATAAGTTATATGGACTCATTCTGTGTGAAATAAAAGGGGTTGACTTGAATTTTGAAAAACTACCCCTTCCTCTGCCCCTCCCTATACATACAACATCTGTAAGGTCCCTTAGTCATATATTGAATTTAAAGATTCAACTACAAAGACTAAGGAGCGTTTCGAAAGCATAACATGGTCATGTTAATAATTATACTATGGATTATGTGGTAAACCACCCAGACACATCAATGATGCAGTTGTCCTTCTGAACTGAGCTGGCTCGGGAGGCAAAGGTCAAGTCATGCATCCTACGAAACATGACCTGCCAAACAGCGATTCTTAACACTTAACCTGGAAGCCAGCCTCACCAATGTGTTGGAGGAAACACCGTTCACTTGATGACCGAGGTCAGCCTGCATGCGCTCGGTCAGCCACAAGAAGTTGCTTAAGCGCAATGAGCCAACTAAAGCCCCCCGGCCAAACCCTCCCCTAACCCGGACGACGCTATGCCAATTGTGCGCCGCCCTATGGGACTCCCGATCATGGCCGGTTGTGATACAGCCTGGGATTGAACCCGGGTCTGTAGTGACGCCTCTAGCACTGCCATGCCTTAAATGGATGGTGGTGGCTGCATCATGGTTTGGGTATGCTTGACATTGGCAAATACTGGGGAGTTTTTCAGGATGAAAAGAAACAGGGTGGAGCTAAGCACAGGCAATATCTTAGAGGAAGTCCTGCTTCAGTCTGCTTGACACCAGACACTGGGTGTAACGATCTGGGTGTCGTGGGTGTGAAGTCAGGCGCAGGAAACAGAGAGTTCAATATAGTGCTCTTTTAATGCCCACCCGGTGAACAACGGCCACCCCACAAAACACTGGGTGCTCAAAACATATGCCCCAAACGCGGGGACAAAAACAGTCCAGCAAAATCCACGAACAGAAGCAAACACGTTCGTCTCCAACATACACAAATGTTACAATAATTAATCCCGCACAAAGAAACAGGCGGCCCGGCTGACTAATAAAGCCCAACTAATTACCACAAACTCATAACAGGTGTAACCAATAAACACACAAGGAGGGGGAGGAAAGAATCAGTGGCAGCTAGTAGGCCGGCGACGACGGCCGAGCGCCACCCGAACGGGAAGGGGTCGTGACACTGGGAGAGGAATTCACCTTTCAACAGGACAATAACCTACAACACAAAGACAGATCTACACTGGAGTTGCTTACCAACACGACAGTGAATGTTCCTGAGTGGCCAAGTTACAGTTTTGACTGCCTTAACTTGACTGCTGTAACGCTGCTTGAAAATCTATGGTCTAAGAATTGAAAATTGCTATTTAGCTCCATAACCTTGACGTAGCTCGAAGAATTCTGAAAAGATTAATGGTCAAATAATGCACAATACAGGTGTGCAAAGCTCTTATGAGACTTACCCAAGAAGACGCACAGCTGTAATCACTTGCCAAAGATGTTTCTAACATGTTTTGACTCACGGGGGTGAATACTTATCTAATCAAGGTATATTAGTATTTTATTTGTCATTAATCTTAAAAAAAAAATGTTTACATTTTTCTTCCACTATGACATTACAGAGTATTTTGTGTAGATCGTTGACAAAAAAATGTAATCCCACTTTGATACACAATAAAATATGAAGAAATCCAAAGGGGAAGTATACTTTCTATAGGCACTGTATTCCAACAGTGCGAGGTTGGAATGATACTGTGAGATTGTGAAAATTATGACAATGCCTTTTTAGTGTAAGAGCTGTTTGAAAAGACTGCCTGAAATTTCTCCCTGTTTTGGAGGGATAGAGTTTTGGCCAGCCTGGTGACATCACCACATGGTAAATTAGTTAATAGACCAATAAGAAAGAGAGTTCCAAACCTCTCTGCCAATAACAACTTGTTTTCAGGTTTCCCCTCCCGACTCAGACCTCTCCCAGACAGTCCTTGCTACATTTTTGCTTGAGAAATTGCTCTTGCTAAGAAGCTATTTCTATTTTATACCATTTTGATTGAAACCAATCACAGTAAGGTACTTACTTGTTACCCAGAAATGATTTGATATTGAGAATAAGAAAAAACAGCTGCATTCGGCCTTTAACAGAAATAAATCTTTCCTCTAGTTATGCCTATATATATTCTGGTGAAATGCCTAAATATATATATATATATATATATACATATATTTCAGCACTAAGTCTTAGTATTTCACAGCTGCCTAGATGTATGCCCCAAACTATAGGTCTGACTGCTTTTTGGTACACTGTGAGCCCTTCGTTGGCTGCTATCACCATGTGATGTACTGACTTCAGCTGCTCTGGGTCATATAGGTTACACAAGCTGTCAGCAGATCTTTCTTCACAACCCTCATTGCTAGAATTAGCAGTGCACCATATCAAGAACCACATTTGCATGAATAGATTTTCATTACTTTTAAATGGATTTGAGCATTTCCCCCCTCTGTTGCAACTTTTGCCAAGACGCTACACAATGGGGTGGCAGGGTAGCCTAGTGGTTAGAGCATTCAACTAGTAACCGGAAGGTTGCAAGATCAAATCCCCTGAACAAGGCAGTTAACCCACCGTTCCTAAGCCGTCATTGAATATAAGAATTTGTTCTTAACTGACTTGCCTAGCTAAATAAAGGTTTAAAAAAATGATATCTATATTTTTTACTGGGCTGGGGTGTGGTGTATTGTGGTGTGACCCACACTAATTGTGGTGGGGCCATTGCGTTGTTGACCTGTCACTAATCGCCTGGGACATGATTGTAAACAACACCTTGTCTTATTTGTCAAGCCCCTTTATCTTTGTTGCTCTTCCGTAATGACCCCATCCCTTTTGGGTGGCCAATAAATGATCTCTTGTAGAGACCCATTTAAAGCCCAAATGGAGTGTCAGTGTTTTGACATGTGCCTTCTGGAGGAGCCTCAGGTGCTTGACACGACGAATGGTTTAAAGGATGACCTTGATGCCCATCTCGTTTGCCTGCGGTGACCCCCTTGTCAAGGGATTTGTCGGCAGCTTAAGTTTAGTTATGGGTCCATTTGATCTGAGGTCTCTCAGTGGCTAAGAGTATCATTAGCCAAGAGCACCCATTTGCCAATGGCCACGCGGTAATCTTGAATTTGAATGGTTCCCCCTGGGAACATGGCCGCCGGTGTCAAGTCCTTTTTTAAGAGACAAGTCTTCGTCAAGGGACAAAGAAATGTGAATAATTTGTGGTATGGCCCCTTTTTACCAGAAAAGAAAACATACGTAGCAGTGTTTCCGATGCTGTATTTAGGGTATAGCACAAACTCACATCTCACTTCGTCCCATGAGACCATATGTGTCTAATACGGTCTCATGAGACGAAGGAAGATATAAGTAGACCTTTTTGCCTGTGTATACAAATGCAGTTGGAATTTGAGCAATGACAGTTTGTGTTGAACTCAGTCCCATAAGAGCCCAATTAAGCAGTAAGGCATGAGGGGGTGTGGTATATGGCCAATGTACCACATCTAAGGGGTGTTCTTAGGCACAACGCAATGTGGAGTATACCACAAACCCCCGAGGTGCCTTATTGCTATCATAAACTGGTTACCAACGTAATAGAGCAGTAAACATAAATGTTTTGTCATAACTGTGGTATACGGTCTGATATACCATGGCTGTCAGCCAATCAGCATTCTGGGTTCGAACCACCCCGTTTAAAAGACTAAATAAACACTGGGTGTCAGACAGCAAGAGATGTGCTACCACTGTTCTAACCGGTGTTGAGAATGTAATGTCTTTGGGAGATGGCCAAGTCTCACCAGCAGTAACAGCAATCAAAGTCCCCTGCCTTTTCATTTGAGATTGGCAGACAGACCGGCATTCAGTCAGAAGGTTCAAGCGCGGTATGACCTTACAAGAATGAGTTGGAGATTGGTGGCTTTGATAATGCTCAAAGGCAGTGATAATGTGCTATAAATGAATGATAATGAAATATCTACATAAAGACGCAGCAATGAATGCATTTGTGTCGACAGATGAAGTCCATTGTGTGATTCCCTGTGTGGTTTACCTTACAGAATGTCGACAGAATAAAGAGAAGAAAATGTTCATGTACCACTGACACTCAAGTTTGAGCCAAATATCTTGTTGGAGTGAATTAAAAGGCTGTTCTTGAGGTTTCAACGGTTCCCTCTTCAGTAAATAATTTCTCGGTACCCATATTGATGTTTAAACCAAGTTACTACGAGGAGCAGAGGTGACACTTTGCTTTCAGTCTAAACATCACTGGTTTACCGACAGGACTGCTAGTGTGCTATCAGATATTCCCAGCTCCATTACTAGTTGTGGTTCAGTTGTGCTAGTTTTGCAGTTTCCCTTGGAATAGGTCCTATTAAACAGGTTATTTATCTTAGAATTTAGTTTAGTATCTTTTTTAGTTCATCTTACAAAATTATGTTTATTTTGAGAATCATTTATTTTGAGACTTTTTCAGAAACGGAAGGATAATTGAGGGTTATGAAAAGCAAAGGAGGAATGTTTTGTCAGCGTAAGCCGTCAATCATACAGCACGTACTTTGAACAGAGTCAAATGAAGCATGAACATAGGGGGGATCCTAAAATATCTCCTGGGCCGCCCGTCCCTGTGACGCTCTGTAGATTGTGGCATCACCTCCATTGTACAGGAGCAGAGACAACACAACTATTATTGGAGGCATGTTTGGATGCATTATGAATTACACACACATTGATTCTGGCAGGAACCCTGTCCTATTTGGGCCGTAGACTCTGGGGCAATATGGGTATCACACTTGTTGTAGCTTTCTGTGCTTGCGCTCCAACCTTCTTTTGTCAAGCTCTTTACCATATCTGACAGTGACTGGAGGTGGACAGCGTCAATACTAGAAATCCTACATTCTGTAGAAAAGTGCAACAGCAATGTATGATTATCCTGTGTGTATGTGAGATTGAGTGTGTGTGTGTGTGTGCGTGTGCGTTCGTGCGAGCAAGTGAGGGTGTATGTGTGTGTGCGCGTGCATGCGTGTTCAGTGTAGCAAGAAAGTGTATGTTTGACCAGGAAGTATTTTTAACACATTGCAAATCTATTCATACTACAGATGAAAATTAAACAAATGACAAATGTCAAGTCATGCAGAAGACCAAATGAGTAGATTGAACAACCCCAGAAAAACTGAAAAACAGCGTGAGACCGAGCCTCATGACAGTACACAAAGCCTTAGCCCTGCATGAGCTTTACCAAGCCACTGAGTTCTATTAAAGAGGCGACGCTGCTCTTTTAGCAGGAAACAAATGTGACAAGGTGCAGGGAGAACAGGATCTCAAACAAGATGAATCTAAGTGGGTCGCGAGAGCGTGAGGCAATTCTGCATCCACAAAACAGACGGAAAGAGAGTGAATCAATGTAAAGGCTATTAGGATGATGAAGATCATGTCATTTTAGGACCAGATCGGGGCCAAAACAGAGTCTGTTGAATAGGCAAGGCTTTCTGCGCTGTTGCTTTGTCTCAGATATGCACATATTATGTCAAATTTAATGTTGAGGTTTGAATTTCCTGTATTTTTCAGCTATTACCAACTCTAAATATGTATTCGATCTGTATGTAGTGGTGTTTGACTATGTGTAACGATGTTGTGCAAAGGAAATGAACAGAACTAACTAGCAGTGAGATTGGTTTGATTCAACATTGGCTTTGTAGGCCTGGTTCTAGCCTCTGGGGAATCCAAATAAACATTATTACCAAGATGCACAATTGAATCATTTCTAATGAAGTGGATTATGAATTGCCTCAAAAGTGAAGTGTGTGCTTTATTATCACATTACATAAAGAGAATAAGGATAAGGAATAAGGACATCAAAGACGGAAACATCGGAGCATGCTGTGCCGCTTCACTTACAGATCATATTGCGCTGCCACATGGGAGGCAGTGAAAGGTATGCTTTCAAGTTAGCTATCGCCCGTGTAAGCTTCTCCATGTAAACTCAGAATATGATGGAATGTGTTCCCTCCTGTTACCTTCTCTATGGTAGATAAGCATTGATAAATAGATGACTAACTGTGCTATAAAAATACACCCTTTGAGTGCTTGAACGTGTGTGTGTGTGTGTGTGTGTGTGTGTGTCGGCAGGTGACTGGAAATTTCCCTCACAGCAGTCGTGTGTGTGTAGTCATGTCTTTGGTCTTATTTGGTAACGAGGTAATGAGATGGCATATCAACCCACGGCAACAAAGATGGTAATAAAATGTAACTCGGACCTTGGCTATGCTAACCTACATTAGCAGTACCCACTTTTTCTTCTCACATCCCTACCTGTAGTACAGTCCATTTTGTCATCCCTTATAAAACACTGATGTGACAGATGGGGGTACGAACCTGGGTGTCCTACGTCTATGTATATAACGCAAGTGTATATGTCTCCGGGAATGGTTACTCATCAGGCGAGTGTTTCTAAAGTCAGGACTAACAGGAGACATGGCTGTGTACAGTATGCTAATTTGCTTGTTTAGATTAACTGTGATAGATGTGTTATTATGGTTGACACTTCTGTTTTCTCTCTCTCCATCTGTCTACTGTAGAGTCTGAACTTTGATCTCAATGATCTCAATTTGATCTCAATGTGAAAGTACTGTGATGGCGAGTGGAGACCACAGGAGGTTGGTGGTGTCGTAATTGGGGAGAACAAGCTCGTGGTAATGAATGGAGCAGAATTCGTGGAATGGTAACAAATACATCAAACACATGGTTTCCATTTGCGTCGTTCCGGCCATTATTATGAGCCGTCCTCCCTTCAGCAGCCTCCTGTGGCGGAGACTCATCCTGAACTACAGCAGACAGGTTGACAGGGTTTCTTCCCATTACACTATCACTCTGCTGCCTAGTTGACGTTCAAGGCTGCACAAGTAATTGGCAAAGACAGGGAACGTTGAGCGATGATTCATATATCTCGCACAGTATCCATATCTGTGGAATTAGATCTAAATGACTGTGGAGTGTGGATCCCACACAATAGCAAATAACAACCCGTCCTTTCTGACCTATTTTCAAGATAAATTCAAATTAATTTGAACATTGATGCCTAATGAAGAAGAACTGGTACTGTACAGTGGAGTCTTAAAGTGGAGCACTGTGAAATTACTGAGCTACAGGTACAGTATGTCTGAGAGTCTCAGAGCCATTTCTAACCATTTCTTTTCAATTAAATTAGTAAAGTATTTTGCAATGTGGGGAAGGCCCTCATAACACCACTATATGTGACCAGCTGTCTTAAATAGGGCTCAGCAGCTGATTCGTTGATTTACTTTTTTGCAGTTGTTTTAAGTACATTCAAAATTGTTTATCGTACACTTTGTTGGCAGTTTCGAGGAACAAACCTCAAGCTGTTTTTGGGATGGTTGAGTCCAGGTATTAGAAACTGCATCCTAGGCCTAAGTCTGAAACAGTACAATAGACCAGCACCATTGTGATTTTCTGACCATGTCTGGCATGCCAAAGGACACATATAAACTGCCATCTGTGGACAGGAAGGAGATTGTGGATTCCATCAGCGTTTCCTAACTGATTGGTTAGATGAATCACTGTCGCTGCCTGGATGATTTGTCAGAGAGAGAACACTGTATATATTGTTAAAACACTGTGTATATATATATATATATATATATATATATATATATATAAAATATGACATTTGTAATGTCTTTATTGTTTTGAAACTTCTGTATGTGTAATGTTTACTGTTAATTTTTTATTGTTTATTTCACTTTTGTATATTATCTACCTCACTTGCTTTGGCAATGTTAACACGTTTCCCATGCCAATAAAGCCCTTTGAATTGAATTGAATTGAGAGAGAGAGACAGAGACTGAGACAGAGATAGAGACAGAAAGAGAGAGACAGAGACTGAGATCGAGATAGAGACAGCGAGAGAGAGGAGAGATAGGCAGAGACTGAGACAGATGGAGAAAGAGAGAGAGAGAGAGACAGAGAGAGAGAGAGCGAGAGAGAGAGACAGACAGAGAGAGAGAGACTTTTGTATATTATCTACCTCACTTAACACATGTTTCCCATGCCAATAAAGCCCCTTAAATTGAATTGAATTGAGAGAGAGAGACTGAGACTGAGACAGAGAAAGAGAGAGAGAAAGAGAGAGAGAGAGAGAGAGACAAGAGCTACTCATTTGAGATGGATGGATGTTAGGAAGAGGAGAAAATGGAATGAATATATTGCAGAAATATAGGTAGTTCTTCATCTATATGAAAATTGGACCTAGCCAGTTCAATCTCTCTCACTTTTGAGAAAGCCCATCGTTTTATCCTTGTTTTTAACCATTGAATAGGCTTTTTCCTGTGTAGAATTGAAAAGAGACACCTAGAGGCCTGTGGTTAAGAGTTGGTGAGACAATGTATGTGTTCCATTGTCCATATTAGCATACCATATACACTTGAAATAAGCAACGCATTGGGCATGCATTCTAAGTTATATGCTAGTTCTGGTATTGGAACTGACTCTTCTGTGTTCCACTGGAAAAGGCCCCCTGTTCTGTTGGAACAGAGCCTATGAAAATGGACAATAAGAGTGTGCACCGTGCATGACCCCTCCAACCTCAATGACACTTGTCACTGTACTCCAACTGACCCCGCAGCAACTGTGTGTGTGTGTTATTTACTGTAGCTAGCACATGCAGTCTCTGTTGTGTTCAGCAGGGCTCTAACAGCACGTCTAATAATATCAAGAGTTTGCCTTGTCCACCACAGAGGTCCTGAGATAACTTGTGGGTGGCTTTGGCCAGGCATGGTGCGAGGTGGCTGAAACAACACCCCCCTGAAGGGCGCAGGTCGCGGGTGGTGGGCGCAGGGGGGCTGCTGTTGTGTCCTACTTTGAAAGTGACAGCTGAGTGACGGAGCGCTACCAAAGGCGAGATGGAACTATAAGGCTGAGGATATAGATATATATATATATATATGTTTTTTTTACCTTTATTTAACTAGACCAGCCAGTTCTGAACACATTCTTACTTACAATGACGGCCTAGGAACAGTAGGTGAACTGCCTTGTTCAGGGGCAGAACAACAGATTTTTACCTTGTCAGCTCTGGGATTTGATCTAGCAACCTTTCGGTTACTGGCCCAACGCTCTAGGCTACCTGCCGCCCCACTCCCAACGCTGTAACCACTAGGCTTTCTCCCCCTCTCTCTCTCTATAAGGCTGGAGCTAGGGCCAAACCCAGGGCCGGGGCTGACCCAATTCATTTCAACACATTCAAGGGCTTGATGAAAAGTTGAATCTAACTGTAGAATAGTTTAAATGCATGGAATGGCTTGGTGGTTTGGAGAGGCTGGGGAGGTTAGAAAACCCCTGATCTACACGTCTCCCTCACAACCTGCTGCCACCTGTACGGTGTCCATTTTAGGACATCCTCAGCCTCACGCCTCACGCCTCATGCCTCACCCCTCCTTGAGTCAATGAGCGACTCTCACCAAAAAGCAATGACATTTACATTAGCTTCCATCATGGAGGAGCAGCCAAACAGATCCAGATGGCAGAACAACAGTCACTGTACAGTGGCGGGGCGTCCGTGGCTCGTGACATCCTTCTCTGGCTCCATGGCAATCCGTCTGGTCTGTGGTCTGACTCCCAGCTGCAACCGGGAGCCTCCATGCTCTAATCAGCATATTCCTCACTAATTGCCTCCCTGTCTGTGGGAGAGGGGAAAAGGGAGGGTGGGAGGTAAGAGAGAGAGAGAGGGGTGAGAGAGAGCAGGCAGGGAATGATTTACATGTGATGGGCTGCTCTGGGTTAAGCAGGTTGGTTGGTCGTAATCACAGAATTACTGTATAGGCATGTAAACGCTTGCTCTCTCCCTCCCTCCCTCCCTCTCTGCCTCTCTGCCTCTCTCTTCATCTTTCTTCCTCTTCATCTTTCTTCCTCTCTCTCTCCCTCTCTCTCTCTTTCTCCTTCTACATCTTTCTCCCTCTCTCTCCCTCTTTCTCCCTCTCTCTCCCTCTCTCTCCCTGTCTCTCCACTTCTACACACTGACTAGGGATTGACTGAGATGCTGCGTTTTTTATTGCTGTGATTCAACCCATTTTTTATTCTAATGTGTTTTCACCTCTTAGCACAGTCACCCTCTCTAAATTTGTGAATAACAGTGAAATTAATCAGAGCAAAATTATGCGGCAGCATTCATATCACCATAAAATTGTGTGAAAAAAATTATATTTAAGAACCTCCAGAGTGGAAGGAGATCAAACCCAACCCAACCATCTGCTCAGGTGGTCTTCATTATTTACTGTCCCTGTTTCCCGCTCTGACAGCAGTAATTTCTTTAGCGGTGAGATGGATGGCTCAAATGTTTAACCAAACGAAGTTGCGGCGAAGCGCAAGCTGCCCCATTGAGCTGTGAATATCCCTGTCAGTCAGTCAGACGGCAGGCGACCTTAATGACTCAGCTAACACACACACACACACACACACACACACACACACACACACACACACACACACACACACACACACACACACACACACGTTGGCATAAACGAATAAACACACACACTCACCGGCTACAGCACCTATGAATTAATCCTCCCTTCCCATGGTCACTGGCCAACCCCCAGGCCTGCTGTCTCTGTATGATATCTCAATGACAAGATTACTGGAGTATTCCACTGTAACATTTGGTTGTTTTTTTGGTTGTATAAGGCTTTGTTTGTCTGGTTTTAAAGGTGTCGGATAACAACCAGACTTTTCTGTGATGTCATCAAGACATTAGGGAAATAAATTATTTATTTTATAAATCAATGAATATATTAGATTGTTTCATCATCAGATAGATGTACAGAATATAATACAAAATGCATATTACAGTGGATCACCAGTGCAGGGGGTCACCAGTGCAGGGGGTCACCAGTGCAGGGGGTCACCAGTGCTAAGCTACGCTTCATCGCTTCTCCGGCCTGAGTCTGGCCACAATACTTCGTCCACATCACAGGATACGTTTTCTCTTGCCAAACATCGAGGGAAGTATCTCCTAGCATGGCGTATCCAACCTTGGACAGAGGCAACCTCTATGTCCCCACATAGACCATATTTATAATTGCAGTCTCTTGTACATCTGTAAACAAGCGTCCTCGTCCTCCATGATGTCTTTGCCTTTCCACTCTGTACAGAATTCAAACACAGTATGTGTTCAGCATGGGAACTGTAAACAATGTACAAAAAAATATAGTACAGCATGATAACCAACCTCATTCATTCAATGCAGTGCAGTAAATGGATGGCTGAGAGTTACAAATGTTTATGCAATACTATGCAGTCGTACGTATTTTACAGTACATTGCTGTAATGCTAAAATAGTCATTAGATAGTTGCATACCTGTTCTCATTTCTGAAGGTTCGAATTATGGACACCACTGTAAATCGACTCAATTTGGGCTGGACTCTCAGTCCAGCCTCTCTCATGGTCAAACCGTGGTTGATCACATGATAAACAAGTTTTGCCCTAATCTCATCAGAGATGGCTCTCCTTCCTTCTCTTCTTTGCCCTCGTCCTCTTCCTCTCCCTACTACTCCTCTTGCTCTCTGTCCATTGTTGGCATCCATTGTTCAAAACAGGTAATCTAACCTTTGACCTATTTATAGGCCTATACTACAGTAAAGCAGTGATTGGTTAGTGATCAGTTAAGCTATTAGTGTTTGCACATGTGAGGAGTGTGTGTGTGACCTGGTGAATAAGTGTAGCATTTTGATTGGTTGTGTTTGGAAAAGGAAAGCAAGTCATTTACTGTTCGATTTTTGTGTTTTAGGTAGATAATTGTGTGTAGTGTTTTGAAAAAAGTGTTTTATGCAATTGACAACTGAGTCAAACGCTGTGAAATAGCTTATGGATTTGGATATTTGCACTTTGAGTGAGAGGTTTCAAAAATCGTGTGACATGAAAAGATTTTGTGTGTAAGCTGTTGGAAAAAACTGTTAACAGGGAAACTCTATTTGCAGCAAAACAGAGGCATACTTGACATACAAAACAGACATAGACATCACATAAGACATGAAGGCAAGTGAAGCAAACATAAATGTAGTAAATAGGTGACAAGGTATACTGTGCAGTCTTTGTTTGTGTATCAAGTGACACCATCCACAGTGCACAACCTGCCTGTCAGCCTATACGTTTGGTTGACCTACTCCTGTGAGTGAAACAGTAAATGAGGGAGGTCTGTGAGGCGTGAAACAGAGGCTTTCCTTCCCAGGAGTCATTTTTTTAGGTGGTGGGTTATACACCAATACTCACTGCTTCCATCAGTCTTGTTGTGACATTCTATTGTACATAAGGGAACTCAAATCCTAGCTTGGCGGTCCAGTATTGCTATGGTTCCCAATCTCTGTCTCTGATGGTTCCCAATCAGAGACAGCTGTTTATCGTTGTCTCTGATTGGGGATCATATTTAGGTAGCCCTTTTTCCCCACTTTCTGGTATGGGATCTTGTCTACAGTTAGGTGCCTGTATGCACACTAGTAGCGTCATGTATCGTTTGGTTGGTTGGTTGTTTTGTTTTGGTGAGTTTCAGTTCATTAAAAAGTATGTGGAACTCGATTAATGCTGAGCCTTGGTCTCATCATTATGACGATCGTGACACAAGGGCTAGAACTGAACAGCCCGGCAGCTAGGGATTACCTAAAGAGGTATCTCCCCTGACTTGGGCATGTTTTCAATACAGACTCCTTAAGTCATACTGTATTCCATATGAGGCCTCCAGAACTTATGAAACTTGCCCAGTATACCCTTAATCAAATCTAGTGATACATAACTTGACATTGTGGGAGGACCCAACCTTCCAATTAATGGTAATGCATTTCTTAGCTGCTATGAATGCTTGGTTACACAGTTTCATCATATAACAGTCTCCAGTATCAACATTTCCAAGCAATCAAAAACTGTGAGAAGGGAGACTCTATAGACATTCTCAGGTAAAAGAACATAATCTTTGACAGAATTCAGCCAGCCTTCATAATATGTCCCCTTTTGTGTTTTACACCTCAAGCATAGGAATTACATTTCCCGAGTGCATGTAATTCAGTTTCACTGGTATATAGTACTTTATATGGATGATCTTAAACTGAACCTGACTGGGCATTCAAACACATCTGTATCCATTCATTATCATCAATAGCTTCACCAGGTCTTCCTCACATTTTTGTTTTACATGTTTTGTGTCATCGGGAAAAGACTCTATCAACCCTTGATGCAGTTTGGAAGTCAACTTTGGAGGTTTGTCAGTGTGCTAAAATTCACCTCACCTACTCAAAGACTGGTCTTCCCTCGCTGCCTGCCCCTGCTGAGACCCATGATCCTCCTAAAATGAGGCATGACAAAGATTTACCTTGGTGTACATTTATACATTTTATTATTCAAGAATAGAATCATTGGTTCAATAAGTGTAATTACCGTTCGTCCATGATCCCAGATTGTAGCTTTAAGATTAAACTGATGTCCTGTAGCTACTGTAGGTGTAGCCATCAATTCAAGATGGAACTTTTTGTATCATTCACTGATATTGTTAATATACGTCAGAAATCAGCTGAGCTTCATGGACGAGTCATCCCTGGCTGTCTGACCCTGCTGGGACCCCTGTCACCATCTGATCCTGCTTTGACACGATGAGCATAAGATCCTGCTAAGACCTGATGATCTGATGAGCAAAGTGTTGTGTACTGACTGCACCAGAGGGCTGCTTTCCCGCGGGATGCCTGCAGGACCTGCGTGTCCGACAGAGATCATTGGGGCGCAGTCTGCATTTTTCATGCTGTGGGCGGGAGCGGGCGGTCAGACAGACGACTTTGGGATGAAAATATTTTTGTTGTCCCACAGATTATTTGGAAATGGTCCTCTCTCTGCTTTGTATGCATTAGCCTACCTATTGTATTAAAAACACATATTTTCACATTATTCAAAAGTTCTACTAAACTAAAATATGGAATTGTTTTATGATGGTTATACCATGGATCATTTTTCTATTTGATTTAGAATTTTAGAACCCCTGTAGATATAGAAAAAAAAAAGTTAGAATATATACAGTTGAAGTCGGAAGTTTACATACACTTAGGTTGGAGCTTCTGATAGGCTAATTGTCAATTGGAAGTGTACCTGTGGATGTATTTCAAGGCCTACCTTCAAGGCAGGGTAGCCTAGTGGTTAGAGCATTGGACTAGTAACCGGAACATCGTGGACATATTGAGCCAACACCATTGACGTCTTGAGCCAACACCATCATTTACATCTTGAGCCAACACCATCATTTACATCTTTAGCCAACACCGTGGGCATCTTGAGCCAACGCCATAGACATCTTGAGCCAACACTATGGACATCTTGAGCAAACACCATGGACATCTTAATCCAAAACCATGGGACATCTTGAGTGAGGGAGAAAGAGATAAAAAGATAAAGGAGAGAGAGAGAGTGAGAGAGAGAGAGAGAGAGAGAGAGAGAGAGAGAGAGAGAGAGAGAGAGAGAGAGAGAGAGAGAGAGAGAGAGAGGGAGGGGGAGAGAGAGAGAGAGAGAGAAAGAGAGAGAGAGGGGGAGGAGAGAGAGAGAGAGAGAGAGGGGGGAGGAGAGAGAGAGAGAGAGGGGGAGAGAGAGAGAGAGAGAGAGAGAGAGAGAGGGGGAAGAGAGAGAGAGAGAGGTGGGGAACAGAGAGAGAGGGGGGGAGAGAGAGAGAGAAAGAGAGAGAGAAAGAGAGAGAGAGGGGGAGGAGAGAGACAGTCATGGATTGTGAAAGACAGAGAGGAAAGGAATAAAGAGGTGGGGCAAAATCTTCCCACATCATTACACAGCAACTCAGCCTCCCACAGCCTCATGGGACCAAGCAAGCTGAAAAAAGAAGGAAAAAACCCTGTCAAACAAATCAACAATCAACAATGAAGCAACATGTTGGCAAGAACACCAAGGAAACATTTGAATAATCAAACAGTGATTATAAACGCACACACAAGCGGCGTCGGAGGCCAAATTTGAGAGAGTCTGACTTCCCAAATCAACTACCCCTACGTGAACCCCCCCATTCACAACGTGGTCTCAGGGTATTTCGTTTGAATCTGTATGTAAATCCATTACGTTAGTTATGTCATGAAAGGAATAGCAGTCGTACAAAATCATATGAATTAGAGGACGGTTACTAAGTATACCAAGCATTAAGAACTCTCTCCATGAAATAGACTGACCAGGTGAATCCAGGAGAAAGCTATGATCCCATATTGATGTCACTTGTTAAATCCACTTCAGTTAGTGTAGACAAAGGAGAGGAGACAGGTTAAAGAATGATTTTTAAGCCTTAAACCAATTGAAAAATGGATTGTGTATCTATGCCATTCAGATGGTGAATGGGCCAGACAAAATATTTAAAATGGTAGTAGGTGCCAGTTGCACTGGTTTGTGTCAAGAACTGCAATGCTGCTGGGTTTTTCACACTTAACAGTTTCTTGTGTGTATCAAGAATGGCCCACCACCCAAAGGACATCCAGCCAACTTGACAGAACTGTGGGAAGCATTGGTGTCAACATTGGCCAGCATCCCTGAGGAATGCTTTCAATACCTTGTAGAGTCCATGCCCCGACAAATTGAGGCTGTTCTGAGGGCAAAAGGGTTGGGGGACATCTCAAAAATAGGAAGGTGTTGCTGATGTTTGGTGTACTTAGTGTATAGTATTTTACGTCTTACCTGGTCGTACAATAGCATACGATTTGGATGAAGTCACTTATCATATGTCTTGGAGGGCGTATAGTATTATAGCTTTCTCTGAGACCAGGTTGCTTGTTGCGTCATAACAACCAAGGAGAATTACAGGGAGAGTTTACGTTGGCGGTTAGTGTAACTAATGAAAATGGTTAGGTGAATTTATGTAGCAGGTTAGGTGAATTGGGTTAAGTTTAGAATAAGGGTTAGGGGAAATGTTAGCTAAAATGCTATATTTGTCTGCGACATGAACACTCAACCTTTGGATTTCTAGATGGTCACGAATTACACCCACCCATCCTCTGCGACCAACCTCCCTTCTTTTGTTTCTGTCTAAAGTAACTACCTACTATTGGTAGGTATTAATCATCTTGGAGGTGCTCAGAAATACGTAAAGTATGTTTCGTATGGCTCTGAGGCCAGGTTGCCCTTCAAGCCTCTTTATTTCTTAATTTACTCTCAATTCTCATCTTTTCCTCTCCTCCCCTCTTTTCTTCTCTTCCCCTGTGGTCAAAGCAAGGGAGTTGATTAGACAGAGGGTTCAGTGCGGGTGCAGTTGTCTTGCCCAAATTAATAATCTGTCACGAGGGGGTCACCAGTCATCGATGAACGTGTTTTTGCCCCCATCCCCTTGTTAATGAAGCATGTAACGTTTTTAGGGGGAGGGTCAGGGTGTGTATGCACTGTGCATGCATTTGTGTGTATCTGTGTGTATGCGGTTTGTGTGTGTGTGTCTTGAAAGAACGGAGATAGATTAAAGACAAGCTGTAATCCTCTAGGGACATAAGGTCTCAATTATAACTAACTGATGATGAAGAAGCTGTCGGTTAAGATGTCGGCAACATTGATGAACCATAATCCCTTTTTCTCCCTCATCACAGTGACTATGGAATCAATTCAACCACGCCTGTATTTTGTGGGCTGATTTACAGCAACGAATGGCTCAGTGTTTTTCCTAATCACTGGTTTCTTTGAAAACTGAGCATCAGGGTTAGAGGTGCACCACACACTTATGACGAAGAATACCTCCTCTGTCTGTCTCTGTTGACCGTGGTATGTGAGTGTGAGAATGTGATGCGTGCACGCACATGCACCCAAGCCTCTGTCCATTGCCCATCCATCTCAAGAGATATCTGGAGTGTTTTACTCTGTTTGAATCCTAGAATAAATTGGCAATTGCACAATAATGCTACAAATAATGGTTCTTATCTTCATCCCCATCCAGGCTACCATACGATGGTGAAGCGTGAATGACCAAAGGTCTAAAGACGAGTCATGCTACAGGCCCATTCAGTCCCCTCAGGCTGATGACTCTTCTTACATCCCAGTTGTAATGGTCTAATAGGAAACCTAGATGAATAATGCTGACAGCCTGTCAAGTGACTCTAAGCTTTAGCTGGATATGCTGGATAGAGGCCCTGACTGGGCCCTAGGCTGACAGCCTCTGGCACCGCTGGTACACTGCTCCTCCATGTGTTGCTCTTTATTGCTGATTTCCCAAAGGGATACCAGGTCAATCCCCAGTCTCAGGCTAGGCGGGTTTGGGGTGAGGGCAGAGGGTTTGTGGGGTAGTGGGGTGGTGAGCTTGACCCGAGCGCTGAAGTTAGGGGCCAGGTCTCCCTTGCAAAAGCGTTATTTTGACCTTGATGGGACAGCATGTTAAAATAATGATTATATAAATAATGAATTTATGTCTGAGGTTAATTTCTGATTTAATAGGGATTCCCTGGGTTATGGAACAATAGCTAGGGTGTGTTCAATGTCAGGGTGTGTTAGCTAGGGTGTGTTCAATGTCAGGGTGTGTTAGCTAGGGTGTGTTCAATGTCAGGGTGTGTTAGCTAGGGTGTGTTCAATGTCAGGGTGTGTTAGCTAGGGTGTGTTCAATGTCAGGGTGTGTTAGCTAGGGTGTGTTCAATGTCAGGGTGTGTTAGCTAGGGTGTGTTCAATGTCAGGGTGTGTTAGCTAGGGTGTGTTCAATGTCAGGGTGTGTTAGCTAGGGTGTGTTCAATGTCAGGGTGTGTTAGCTAGGGTGTGTTCAATGTCAGGGTGTGTTAGCTAGGGTGTGTTCAATGTCAGGGTGTGTTAGCTAGGGTGTGTTCAATGTCAGGGTGTGTTAGCTAGGGTGTGTTCAATGTCAGGGTGTGTTAGCTAGGGTGTGTTCAATGTCAGGGTGTGTTAGCTAGGTGTGTTCAATGTCAGGGTGTGTTAGCTAGGGTGTGTTCAATGTCAGGGTGTGTTAGCTAGGGTGTGTTCAATGTCAGGGTGTGTTAGCTAGGGTGTGTTCAATGTCAGGGTGTGTTAGCTAGGGTGTGTTCAATGTCAGGGTGTGTTAGCTAGGGTGTGTTCAATGTCAGGGTGTGTTAGCTAGGGTGTGTTCAATGTTCATAACATTTCGGATAGAAGTGCAGCTAACATGATTCCTAATTCTAGAGAGAGAGAGAAAGATACAGAGAGAACACATGTGTGTGTGTGTGTGTGTGTGTGTGTGTGTGTGTGTGTGTGTGTGTGTGTGTGTGTGTGTGTGTGTGTGTGTGTGTGTGTGTGTGTGTGTGTGTGTGTGTGTGTGTCTGTGTGCAATAGGCAAGCTGTTCTAAACCATCAACATCAGGGCCACAAGCTACATGTTCCTATCCTCAGGTAAACCCTATCTCCCCCCTCTCCCTTTTGTTCAGTATTCTCTTTAGACGCCTGCGCCCAAGTGCTGCAGCTGAAAGTACCCGAGTGGCACAGGCAGCCAGCCTTTGAAATGAATCCGAGGCCCATTTAACTTGTTCAATACCCCTAGTGACCTACATAGTGCACTTTAGTGGATCAACCCTATTTTTGGAGGGAATTGCATTTGCCTAAACGGGCTCTTGGTCAAGCCTGACAAGCTGTCCTTTACATTTCATTAACTCCAGATATGCTGAGTGCTGGTCCTGCAAGGTGCAAGACTACAGAGTGCTAGACTACAGGGTGCAATACTAAAGGGTGCTAGACTACAGGGTGCAATACTACAGGGTGCTAGACTACAGGGTACAATACTACAGGGTGCTAGACTGCAGGGTGCAACACTACAGGGTACAAGACTACAGGGTGCAATACTATGGGGTGCAATACTACAGGGTGCAATACTACAGGGTGCTAGACTACAGGGTGCAATACTACAGGGTGCAATACTACAGGGTGCTAGACTACAGGGTGCTAGATTACAGGGTGCAATACTACAGGGTGCAAGGCTACAGAGTGCTAGACTACAGGGTGCAATAGTACAGGGTGCTAGACTACAGGGTGCTAGACTACAGGGTGCAAGACTACAGGGTGCTAGACTACAGGGTGCTAGACTACGGGGAGTTAGACTACAGGTCACTAGACTACAGGGTGTTAGACTACAGGTCACTAGACTACTGGGTGTTAAACTACAGGGTGTTAGACTACAGGGTGTTAGACTACAGGTCACCAGACTCCTGGGTGTTAGATTACAGGGTGTTAGACTACAGGGTGTTAGACTACAGCTCACTAGACTACTGGTTTTAAATTACAGGGCGTATATTTGCAGGGTGTTAGACTACATTGTGTCAGACTACAGGGTGCTAGACTATAGGGTGCTAGACTACAGGGTGCTAGACTACAGGTGTCTAGACTACAGGGTGCTAGACTACAGGGTGTTAGACTACAGGGTGCTAGACTACAGGTCACCAGACTACTGGGTGTTCAATTACAGGGTGTTAGACTATAGGTCACCAGACTACTGGGTGTAAAATTACAGGGTGTATATCTACAGGGTGTTTGACTACCGGGTGTTAGACTACAGGGTGCTAGACTACAGATCACCAGATTACATGTCACTAGACTACAGGGTGCTAGACTACAGATCACCAGATTACATGTCACTAGACTACAGGGTGCTAGACTACAGGTCACCAGACTACAGGTCACCAGACTACAGGTCATTAGATTACAGGTCACTAGACTACAAGGTGCTAAACTATAGGGTGCTAGAGTACAGGAAACTAAACTACAGGGTGCTAGACTACAGCGTGCTAGACTACAGGTCACCAGACTACAGGGTACTAAACTATAGGGTACTAAACTATAGGGTGCTAGACTACAGGAAACTAGACTACAGGTCACTAGACTACTGGGTGTTAAATTACAGGGTGTTAGACTACAGGGTGTTAGACTACAGGTCATCAGACTCCTGGGTGTTAGATTACAGGATGTTAGACTACAGGGTGTTAGACTACAGCTCACTAGACTACTGGTTGTTAAATTACAGGGTGTATATTTACAGGGTGTTAGACTACATTGTTTCAGACTACAGGGTGCTAGACTACAAGGTGCTAGACTACAGGGGGCTAGACTACAAGGTGCTAGACTATAGGGTGCTAGACTACAGGATGCTAAATTACAGGTCACTAGATTACAGGTCACTAGACTACATACCACTGGTCACTAGACTACAAGGTGCGAGACTACAGGGTGCTGGACTACAGGGTGCTAGACTACAGGGTGCTAGACTACAGGGTTCTAGACCACAGGGTGCTAGACTACAGTTGTCTAGACCACAGGGTGCTAGACTACAGAGTGCTAGACTACAGGAAACTAAATTACAGGTCACTAGATTACAGGTCACTAGACTACAGATCACTAGACTACAGATCACTAGACTACAGATCACTAGACTACAGATCACTAGACTACAGATCACTAGACTACAGGTCACTAGATTACAGGTCACTAGACTACAGATCACTAGACTACAGATCACTAGACTACAGGTCACTAGACTACAGGTCACTAGACTACAGGTCACTAGACTACAGATCACTAGACTACAGATCACTAGACTACAGATCACTAAATTACAGGTCACTAGATTACAGGTCACTAGACTACAGATCACTAGACTACAGATCACTAGACTACAGATCACTAGACTACAGGTCACTAGATTACAGGTCACTAGACTACAGATCACTAGACTACAGGTCACTAGACTACAGATCACTAAATTACAGGTCACTAGATTACAGGTCACTAGACTACAGATCACTAAATTACAGGTCACTAGACTACAGGTCACTAGACTACAGATCACTAGACTACAGGGTGCTAGACTTTACATTAACAGAGCAGAAATAACGCTGTTTTTATAATGCTTTAAACAAAGTGTTGTGGTATACTTACGTGATTCCATCATCTGGACTGGCCTAGGGGGCCCTGGCGGTAGCTTCCCAAATAATGAACACAGAGGTTGTGTGTGTGTGTGTGTGTGTGTCTGTGCTCTGTAACCTCCTTGGGGTGACATGTGATTGGGTTACCAGGGTTACCAGGTCTCTGATTTGTTTTGGGAACAAAGGCAGCCCTGACCACCAGGCACTAGTGACAATCAATGTAAATAATACATTCAGGTAATTGGACCCACAGTATTTGGGCACGTTTAAAAAAAATATTTTGCAACAGAAATTGAAAAGTAGTGTTTCTTATTGAATGAGTCCAAGTAGGCCCTCCCCGTTTTAAATCGTTTTCTTACATTTGGTGACTACTGACCCTGGCTCTCCCTTCTGCTTGGCTTCGTGTTGTGATGTTAGAGTCAGTGATGACTGCATGCACACAATCACACATAGCAGGCCTGTTACGCAAATGCCTATACGCAGTACTATTTTTTTTACTGCACTATAAAATGAAAGTGCTATCTAAAACCTCAAAGGGTTCTTCGGCTGTCCCCATAGGAAGACCCTTTTAAGAACCCTTTTTAGTTCCAGGTAGAACCCTTTTGGTCCCCATGTAGAACCCTTTCTACAAACCAAAAGGGTTCTACCTGGAACCAAAAGGGGATATCCTATGCGGACAGCCAAAGAACCCGCTAGGATTTGTTCTTCTTCTAAATGTAGACCTGAGAAACAACAGGAGAAAGTAAACAAGCCATGCATTTGTTGCTTGTGTTGAATGTCCAGTACAGAACAGTCATTCTGCAACAATGTTGATGTGTTATCAGGATGTCCAAGTCTGGGGGTGCCTTTTCTCTTCGCTCCGTTAGGTGTCTTGTCTCTTCAGATAGCATCTCTGGGCTCCATAACTACAAAGCATTAGAAGCTGAGGCGTCCATTGATGTACGCTCTACATGTTCACGCTTAACAATTTCATTTATTCATTTATGACACACAACAATACATGATTAACTCTTTGAATGATCTTTATCTCTAATATTTTCCCAAATACACATGAATCCTGTGCTGGTGGTTACTAAGATAATTCTATAGGTTATAAAAATGGGTATCAAAAAGAAACATGGGAATAACCGGTGCTGGTTGTGAAAACATGGGAATAACCGGTGCTGGTTGTGAAAACATGGGAATAACCGGTGCTGGTTGTGAAAACATGGGAATAACCGGTGCTGGTTGTGAAAACATGGGAATAACCGGTGCTGGTTGTGAAAACATGGGAATAACCGGTGCTGGTTGTGAAAACATGGGAATAACCGGTGCTGGTTGTGAAAACATGGGAATAACCGGTGCTGGTTGTGAAAACATGGGAATAACCGGTGCTGGTTGTGAAAACATGGGAATAACCGGTGCTGGTTGTGAAAACATGGGAATAACCGGTGCTGGTTGTGAAAACATGGGAATAACCGGTGCTGGTTGTGAAAACATGGGAATAACCAGTGCTGGTTGTGAAAACATGGACACATGAGAGAGGCAGAATTCTGTCAAAGCAAAGGCGGGCGCAAAGTTGGTTGAGATTATGCTGCGAGAGAGAGAAAAGCAAGCCAAGCGTACTGGCGTTTTGTTCAGCCCTACACAATGTCCGTTGCATCAGGGTCCGGGGCAGTAAATAGCTGAAATGGTATGGAAGTAAAAGGCGGGACTTCACATGCATGGTGTACAGGCGCAGGGGGCCACACAAAGGCCATGGAATCACACACAGATTGATTTAACCTGTTTATAAAGCTGCAAAACACGAGGGGACATTTATGTCATAGGCTTTAATGCAGGTCAGGCCTGATATATTGTATAACATGTATAATATCTTAATGTACGGTTGACACTCATTGAAGTACTGCATTTTATACTTTTTTTTCATGGGGTTATTGACCCAGACAGTGATTTCTGATTAAAAACATTCAGTAACACTTTATGAGCAGTTATTGTCACCTATGTTGTGTATTAATATAAGACGTTATGAATGTGTTCGCATTATATGAAAAGGTTATTCATGGGATGTGTTACCAAATAGTCTATATTTTCAATGAAGTTGTCATCTTCTGAGCCTGCATTAATATGGAATCGTATAGGTAAGGCCTTAGACAGGTCTAAAGTGGCTACAGTGATTATTTCTATATTTTATTCTCTAGTGAGCAGATTGCTACCTGGTTGAAAGACTGTATAAGTCTCCAGACTCTGATGGACTGGGGTTGTAAGCTGAGGTAATGGGACATCAGGTGCTCTTTTGATGTGGACTCTCACAAGGAATAACGTGAAGAAACGCATGAATGGATGAAAAATGAGGCCTGTCCGATCATTCAATTAGAATACAAAACAGATGGCACGGTCTGTTTGTGCACGGAAGTTTGTGCACCCACACAAACACGCGTACAGGCACCACGCATAACACAATAGTGGCACAATCTATTTTGGCGACAAAATAACTGTCCTCGGCTGAAGTGATGATGAGAGTGAAGGGGAGGCGATATCAATGACAATGACAACCGTTTCGTTATGATAAACCCCCCCAAGCTTGGTCTATCTGTACATTACAAATAGGACCTTTCGCTGCAGTGGGCTGAATCAGGGTCACACAGTGTTTCTCGATAGTCTTAAACAAGTCTACTTTGAAACAAAAGTGTACACCTCACACACATGGTTACGAGCTTAAAGAAAATAAGACACTTGTACCATGTCAGATACAGAGTTGAAAATGTATTATGTTTTGAGTTTGCATCCCAATATTACATTTTGTACACAGTGCATTCGAAAAGTATTCAGACCCCTTGACTTTTTCCACATTTTTTTACGTTACAGCCTTATTCTAAAATGGATTTAATAAAACATTTTTCTCATCAATCTACACAAAATACTCCATAATGACAAAGCAGAAACTGTATTTTTTTTTTTAAATTTTACAAATGTATTACAAAGAAAAAACAGATACCTTATTTACATAAGTATTAAGGCCCTTTGCTATGAGATTTGAAATCGAGCTCAGGTGCATCCTGTTTCCATTGATCATCCTTGAGATGTTTCTACAACTTGATTGGAGTCCACCTGTGATAAATTGGACATGATTTGGACAGGCACACACCAGTCTATATAAGCAAAAACTAAGCCATGAGGTTGAAGGAATTGTCCGTAGAGCTCTGACACAGGATTGTGTCGAGGCACAGATCTGGGGAAGGGTACCAAAACATTTCTGCAGCTTTGAATGTCCCCAAGAACACAGAGGCCTCCATCATTCTTCAATGGAAGAAATTTGGAACCACCATGAAGAATGGGAGAAACTTTCCAGATACAGGTGTGCCAAGCTTGTAGAGTCATACCCAATAAGACTCGAGGCTGTAATCGCTGCCATAGGTGCTTCAACAAAGTACTGAGTAAAAGGTCTGAATGCTTACGTAAATTGTATATTTTTTAATGAATTTGCAGAAATGTCTAGAAACCAGTTTTTGCTCTGTCATTATGGGGTATTGTGTGTAGATTGATGAGGGGAAAAACGATTTAATCCATTTAAAAATACGGCTGTAATGTAACAAAATGTGGAAATTCAAGGGGTCTGAATAGTTTCCGACTGGACTGTACATCACAAAAGACTGACAGATAATAAAAGCGTTTTACATAGAAACACCAGATTTTTAATGTTTCTTTTTTTGAATGTTTATTTATTATGATGTTATGAAAAAGATGAATAACATTCCACCCATGAGGCCACTAGAGGGCGATTTGGTTATTTGACTGCAGGAAAGAGGTCTATGTTAACTCAGGTCTGCATTTAGGAGTGATACCCCTGTGTGACTGCCCTGTTGATTACCTCTCTCTGTCTCTTTCTATCTCCCACTCCCTACTCCCTCTCCCTATCACCTCCTCTCCCTCTCTCTCTCTTTCCTTCCCCTCTCCCCCCCTGGTAGCTGGTGAAGTCAACCCTAGGACAGGTGACTCAGGATGAGAAGATGGCCACCCTGCTGCTACCACCGGGTCCTGACAGCTTGCACCGGTTCACCCGGGAGTCCCTGGCTGCCGTGGAGCAGCGTATCGCTGAGGAGGAGGCCCGGCGTACCAAGCACTACCAGGAGGACCTGGGAGACGTGGAGCTGCCCCGGCCCCGGGCCGACCTGGAGGCCGGCAAACAGCTGCCACGCATCTTCGGCGACATCCCCGCCGGCCTGGTGGGAGTCCCACTGGATGACTTTGACCCATTCTACTTCAAGAACCAGAGAGTGAGCACTGGGGGGTGATGGTTGGTGGGAGAATGTGAGGGGCTGCGTGGGTGTGTGTTTGTGTGTGAGCGTGAGGTGGTGGGTGTCTCTCTCAAGGGTCCTTATACTTGTGTTCGAATGCCTGTGTTAAATGTGTTTCTAAGAGCATGTCACTTCTTATATCATCACTGACATCGCTTCCTTTGTCTATTGGACCTCCTTGAAGGATTTCCTCTTTGGTACCATTCCAATTACTGGAACATCTTCCTGTGTGCTTTTATTCATCTGAACCAATTTCCCCTTCTGAAACACATCTCTGGTGTACTCACAGTGACCCTCCTTATATAAAGCCTCTGAAATGGTGTGTGTGTGTGCGTGTGTGCGTGTGTGTGTCATCCGTCCTAATGGAAACTGGCTGTGGCCTTTGAGGCAGGTTGAAAGGATTCCCCATACCCATTTTTGGGCCCTGTGACTGGGCCTGTTTGGGCTGCTGATTCAGGATGTGTGTGTGTACGTGCATGTGCGCTCGTCTGCACGTGTGTGTTCTTAGGATGCAAAAGGTAGGACTGATTTACGAATAGAAGGATCAGACAGACAGACAGAAAAACAAACAGAAAGAGAGACAGACAGACAGACAGACAGACAGACAGACAGACAGACAGACAGACAGACAGACAGACAGACAGACAGACAGACAGACAGACAGACAGACAGACAGACAGACAGACAGACAGACAGACAGACAGACAGACAGACAGACAGACAGACAGACAGACAGACAGACAGATGATGGTTTACTGTTGGCACCATTCTGGTTCTCACACAGTCCTTCTTCTTTAAAAAGAGTTTTGAAATGGGTTTGTGTCCCCCCCAATGTGTAGACTGGAGGGTGCCTCATCGAGTCATTCTATACAGTATGCATTACAGTATACCTCCCAGAGTGGCACATTTTTGTTCCAGCACCAGCACATCCATATTGAACTACTCGACTTATCGTCAAGCCGCTTGTTAAGTTGAATTAAGTGTGTTAGTGCTGGGCTGGAACAAGAATGTGCAACCCTGGGGGTACTGTAGGACTGTCGATGAGATAAACGTGTATTCCAGGATGTGAATAATAAGCTTTTAAGCTGGTGGATAAATCAAATTGAACTGACAGCTATGGCTGTAGTTGGTGTGGCATCAGTTGGATTTAAGTGATTTGAGTATGTAGCAATTGAGGAAATAACATTTGATTTGATTTAATCAGTTTCCCAGGGAGTGGAAATTGTACCGGTACAGTATGTGAAAAGGACAGAGGCTAGAGTACTGGTTTTAAGGTGCTCAGTTTTAAAATTGGCCTTTCAAAATTCATCAGTCTGGAGCTTTGGTTTGCTGGAGGATACAGAGGGAGGCTGAAGAGCTAGTTCTCCTGGGGATAGCTAGTTCTCCTGGGGATAGCTAGTTCT